>NC_053442.1:59604702-59771887 GCF_007990345.1 Gossypium hirsutum
AAACGAATACTATGATTGCGATGCTAATGTCTCTTTCGATGACATGGATGTTTCTGCCACGGAGCCGCAAACAAACAAAAACCAAGGGGGTTCCTCATCTTCAAAGAGGAAAAAAAAAATTCTGATGCAACTGGTCATTTTTCTTCTTCAGTTAATGATGCTGCCACTTTATTGGCTGAAAACATGCGGGCAATTGGCGAACAAATCAGTAGGAGTATTGCCTCCGATGTGGTAGTTCACTAGGGCATCCAAGAAAAAGCGGCAAATTTATATCCAACCTTATGTGAAATAGAAGGTTTAACTGTGGATGAACGGTTTCAAGCATTGAGTAAAATTCCAGATCATCCAACCCAAATGGTAGTTTTCTTTAGTTTACCTTCTGATGTACGGTTGGAATGGGTCAGAAGATTTCTTGCTGACCATTAAATTTTATGGTTTTGTTGATGACATTTTCTTAACTTTTTCTGTTTGTAATATTTGGGATGGTATGTCATATACAATGTTCTAACTTTTTGATGTGGCAAAATTGTATAACATATGGATTGTGACATAGAATTTCAGGAATCTCATTTAACCTTTTGTTAATATTCAATTGTTATTATGTTTATGCAAAATACAATTCTAAAGTTATTTGTTACTGCTAATATTTTTTTATTGTAGAATAATTAAATTATTTGTTCCACAAATGATATTTTAGCACATTAAATATGTATTGCAGTTTAATAATAATAAAGTAGATTATAAATTATATAAAAATATATTATGATTTTAGTAAATTCATATAAGAATAAGAATTTTATTAAATTATATATTATTATTAAATTATATTTAATAATAATTATTTTAAATTATATTTTAGTATTATATATTATGATTTTATTAGTAAATTCATAAAAGAATATTTATTAACAATTTTATTAAATTATATATTTTATTAAATTATATTCTATAACAATTATGTTAAAATATGATTAAATTATTTATTACTTATATTAATAATCTTATTAAAATTTAATAACAATAACAATAATTATCTACCTTAAAAAAATTCTGTTAAGGGTATTCGAGTCATTTTAACTTTTTTCCTTATGCTATTACACCTCTATTCCATTCAACCAAACACAAGAATACCATTACGCCTCTATTCCATTACATTCAACCAAACAAAAGAATTACCTATTACGCCTCTATTCCATTACGCTTCTATTCTATTACAGCGAACCAAACGTGCTGTTAATTTCTTACATGGGTCTAAAGTCTAAGCTAAAAGGTTGGACCACTGTTTTTTTTAAATCCACTTTAAAAGCCCTCTTAAAATGAAAGATTTCACTATTAGGCCCAATAACATAATTAACCATATACAAATGCAGTGCTTGTCTGTCTTACTAAATTATTCGTGTAAGTAGGGTCTAATTATCTAAGAATTTGGTAGTTTCATTTTACTTAACAAAAATCAATTTGACTTCCTTTACAAAGATAAACAAGGGTAGTTTCGTAATAAAAAAATTAAAACTGTATGTGAATCAACTGAACTAAATTTCGAATTTCCTAAAACAAAACTTTAATATAAATTCATTTGAAAAAACAAACCTCAAAAGCTATAATAGAAAAAGATAAATTCAAGGATAAAATAATTTGGCAAAGAGGAGCTCATTCCAAGTATCTTGAAGGCCAGGCAAACACCAATGAGTACAATCCGCATAACTAATCGGGTTAGCCAATTGCTCGGGCGTCAATGGATTCCATTGCTTTTTATAAATCGATGTGTGTGCATCTTTACGATAATTTGAGAGTTGAGTGATGTTAAGGAATGTAATGGGGTACTTTGATTTACTAAACACTTCTCCAATCACCTTCATTATACTTTTTCTACTATCTGAACCCCAATAGTTCGGATCTTCAATCATTGTTGTTTGATTATAACAGTTCTCACCAGGTTCACCTCCCCAATCTATACCCCTGTCAAAGGAACGATCCAACACAAATTAATTTAACAGAGAAAATTCGATAATCAAAACTTTAAATTATATACTCACTTTGCATGAGTAGGGGACATGCTAGTGAAAAAAACCCTAGTCTTCTTGCGATCCATATTTTTTCTCACCCATCTCAACATGCTTCTCATTCCCATTCCATAGGCTTCCTCAGTTGAAACCTTTATTATTTCTTTATTCTCCTCCTCAAACGATCCTTTCCTGTCCAAAAATATATATATTTTTATTCGAAACATTTCTGATATTATATATTTTTTTAAATATATTAAAAAATTAAATACACCCATATCGGACACCTACAAGACTTTCATCTCCAGGCCAGTCATCCACCACAAATAGGTATTGAAAACCAAGATATCAACCCCTTTCCAATTCTTGCCGTGCTTATTGATCGAACCTTTCCTCACTACTCTATCAGATATCCTATGAACAACCGCATTATCTGAGTTCGATTCAAGGAGAAATGGAGCCCAGTAGAATTCAATGCTCGTATTATAATCCTTAAAAAAGAAAAAAAATATATTTGAACATCAATGGAGATTTTAACATAAAAAAAAATATTGATCATAAATTAAATTAAATTAAATTACGTACCCTGGCTTTGAAAACTGTGAGGGAACCATTTTTATGAGTTTTCATGGATTTCTGGTCATTAGGGATGAGTTTATGAAGAAGACATATCATTGATACGTATTGACCACGGTTCAATGAGTCACCAACAAACATCATTCTCTTCCCTCTTAGTGTTTCCAACATCAATGTCGCATTGAAGCTGTTCATTCCATAATAATTAGTTTCTATCACGTTATATATTATCATAGAAGTCTTTTGTATTTTGTTTATTATATTTAAAAAATAGATAAATTAGTCTTAGATCAAAGAATAAATTGGTTATTTATGTTAAAAAAATTTATATCATCTTAACATACATGGTCAATTTTTAATAATAGAAATGGATGAAATTTTTAATAGAATGATTCCTTTGTTCTTCGATCATAATATATAAGGACTGATTTATCCATTTTTAGTAGAAAGAGTAATATGAATTTGACTCTTCATGATACTTTTACTGTGTATTATATAAAATAAAACATTAAAATATGAATAATTTGTTTTTACCTAGGAAGATCGCATCCATGAGGTTGCCATCGCCATTTCTGATAGTCTTTATCAGGCCTTCCATGTTCTTGACATGTCAACTGGGGTTGAATGTACGGACACTCCGATTCTTCATAGAGAAGCCGAGTTAACTCGTCCCTCACCCACCTCCCACTGAATATATCACATCCTTCTTCGCCCTTCCCTATAGCGAATGCCAACTTCCCTCTTCTTTTCACTAACCCCAACAGCCCCAATTCCCAAGTCAAATCCAAACAACATAAAAATAAAAAAACAGAGCTTGACTCGTTTGACTGAGTTGAGTTAACTCACCAGGTTTAGACATGGCTCGGCCTGGAATTGGTTCAAGTTGTCCAAGAGTGCACATGAAATCTTCTCCATAAAGAATAGAAACGAAAACAATGAAAGCTAACAACGTAAAGAGGTAAGGAGAGAGTCGAGCTTTTCTAAGAACAGCAGAGGAAGAAGACGACAATGGTGGTTTCATATCTTTGTTTCTTTAAAATTAAACCCAAAAATCTGTTTTTTTTTTTTTACCTTAAATTTGTGTGGGAATTCTAATTATTTACAAGGGTTTAGGAATGTTGAGATTGGATTCAAGAATGAATATATAGAGAGAACTATGCAAAGGTTTAATTCCACTACTGTTTCAACAATTTAATACTTTCACGTGTTCTCATTCTGAAATTATAATTTTATCATTTATAATACTAATAATTTTATTTAAGCATAAATTCGATATAAACCCGAGAAAAAAAATATAATAACTATAATTATGTGTAGATAATATTATTAGCATTTATAAATATAATTTCTTTATTATTTTTGGTTACATAAAGTGTTTGCGTTGTTGAATAATGATGCATAATTTGCAGCTAGAAAATGATTGTTTAGCGCCTACATTAATCACACTATATGATTTGTCTTAATATGTTCATCATAGACACTGAGGGGAAAATAGATTTTTCTTAATTTTTTTTTTATTTTCATTAATTACTTACAAATGACAATATGTTCTGTAGATCTACTCAAGTGATACATTTTTTCTCTTAAAGAAATAAAAAAGAGTAGTAGTGGGCAGTAAATGGTGTGTAATGGAGAAGCTATAATTTTCCCTTGGCTTTTAAGCTAAGGATTGTCCCTAAATTGTAAAAGATGTCATATCATTATCCTACTTTATACACCTATAGTGACATGGATATGCAATTTCTGTCTTCATAATTATATTTAAAATTTTAGATAAATAATTAATTTTTTAAATATTTAAACATATATATATGTCATGTTATTTTTAATGTTATATATTTAAATTATTTTTTGCTATTGTATTTAATATTAAAAGAAAAAGAAAAATGATGGTGATGGTGATGGTGATTTAATAAACTAAGGTTGCTCTGTTTTAAGAAATTTAGCATTTAGGTAAGGATTTGGTGACATTTTACATTACATTTTGTTGACTTTTTTTTATATGCTTTTACTCTAATGTCTAATCTTTAACAATAAAGCAGCAGTTAGCTGTTTTTAATTGTTGTACACCTTGGATGATGCAATGGATCACCTAAATCATTTCCATATATTTTTGTTTATATTAGATTCTACGCCCCATAATTAAATAATTAATTAATAGTCTATTGAATTTTAGTTCGATTGGTATTAATATTGTTGTCAAATACGGAAGGACATGGATTCGAGTATGCTAAAACACATTTGTCCTATTATTTAAGGGTGGGGAAAGTCGTGCTAACAAATCTCTTGGTAAGTACCTGGGATTTAATATGAAGCATATTTCTTCTAAAAGCTCATTTTTTCAATCTACCATTAACAAGCTGAATATCAAGCTCTAAGGATGGAAGTCCAAATTGCTCTTTCCTGGTTGTAGGTTGACTATGATTTTCTCCATACTCTCAAATCTACCGGTCTTCAAATGATCCTACTTTAAAGCCCTTGAAAAGGTTTAATAACAAAAGTCTAGTGGAAACAAAAGGAAGGGGAGAGAAAGGTTCACTTTGTATTTGGGATTTGGTCTATACTCCTAAATGGAAAGGAGAACTTGACATTTAAAAATCGAAGGATTTTAATTAGGTTCTTTGAGCAAAACAGGCTTGGAGAATAGTTAATAATGAAGATCCTTTAAAAGAAACACTTTCATAAAAAAAAATACTACAGAAATTATGCCTTCCTCAAGGTTAAAACTAAGCCAACTGACATCTGGATGTGGAAAAGCTTACTGCAGGGTAGAGATCTTCTAGTAAAGGGATTAGATTGGCAAATTGGAGATGGCAGTAAAATTCTTTTTTTTTAAATGATAACATCATTCATGAGTTCAAGGTTTCAGGTGGTGGTAATGCCAACTGTTTAAAAGTTAATGACTCAAGAGAAAGGGGGGGGGGGAGGAAAATGAATGAAGTTAACATACATTTAACTGAAGAATCTATGCAAGAGTTATTCAATAAAGGGTTCTCCATACTCGGAGGAGAGGATCAACTAATATGGAAACACAATCCTTTGGGATCATTTTTTGTAAAGTCAAGACATGCTTCTATTGTCTTTGGAGATCATATTGACAATATGCTAGCAATAGACAAGAATGGAACAAATCAACTTGGAGGAGGCTTTGGTCACGAAAGGTACCTTATTAAATTGTTTTCTTTCTTTGGAAACTATGCACTAATAATCTGCCTTGTATAAAGGAATTTGCTAAAAGAAAAGTTGTTCCTTTGATCTCATTTGTCTATAGAAAAAAAGGGTGCGTAGAATTTTAGCACTTATTCTATTGTTTTTAGAGTTTGTTTTTGAAAGTGTATGTAATAGCTCAATTTCGTCCGGCCTAAACAGAAACCACAAAAATAAATAAACCAAATAAAAACCAAAAATAAAAAGTCCAAGTCCATTTACAAAAATGGCCCAAATACAAAAAAAACCTTAAGGCCCACAACCTAAATTTTTTCAGAAAACTAAAAAAACCCTAGCCCTTTCGCGCTGCGCCCCACCACATCAGCATGTTCACCACCAGAGGCATGACACGCCCCCTGCCACCATTGCACCAAAATGGTAAGGCACGACTCCCATCGTCGTCATTGACCGCCATGGGTACTTGCAAAGAGAAAGCGAAAGAGGACAGAGAGCAAAAATAGTGGAAATGGCAGAAACAGCAGAAACAACAAAAAAATAAAAAAATAAATAGTATGTAATATATGGCTATAAAAGCCATAACAACAGATTGTATTCACAACACAAAGCAATCGAATAGAATACAAAAAAGAAGAACAACAAGTTTAACAAAAAAAGGTAGTTACTTTTTTTATTTCGAAATATCAAAAAAAAAAAACAAAAGGCTAGATTTTTTACCTATTTTGCTGCATCACCGCCATGGGTGGTCCCCGTCGGCTTGTAAGGCCGCCAAATCCCTAGGGATTTGTCTAAGGCCGCGTAGAAAAGGGAGAGAAAACGAAAAGATTTTTTATTTTTTTGTCGAGTTCGATCAGGTTTTGGGGGATTTCAGTCTCAGATCTATGTTCTACATATGAAGGGCTTCAAAAGGGGAAATTTTGGGGAACTCCGGCTACCGGAGGCGGCGGTCTCTGTCTCCGATGACCGGTGGCCACGACGGAGGCCCACTGTCCCATGATCGATCAAAAAAGGGTTGTTTGATAGAAAGAAAAGGGTGAGAAAGGGATTTTTTTTTTTGAAATGAGGGTAAAATAATTTTTTCTTTCTAATTTTTTTACTTATATAGGGTCATGATACGACGCTGTTTTGTGCTTTGACCTTCAAACATCCAAAACAACGCCGTTTTGACACGACCTAAGACCCAACTCAAATACTAGCAGGATTCGCATGTTTTCAAAACAATGGTCTAGTTGCAGCCCTAGTCCTTCCGCTTTTTAAACGCTTTTCAATACAACCTTATTTCTGTCTTTTTTTCTTTTTTAAATTTATATAGTTTAATTCTACATTTTTTATTTTGGTCCCTCTAGAAAATGGTGCGCATAATATGGTTAGGAATATTTTCCCATTCGACCCCTGTTCTTTTTCGCGTGTTATATTTTTGTCCTTTATTTTGCTTTATTCATTTATTTATTTTATATAATTCATTAGTTAAATTTCAATTTAATCACCCATTTATTTAATCTCACATCTTTAATTGTTTTTTTAGCATTTAAAATTTATGTTGTTTATATCTTCTTCTTCTTTTTTGCATTTTTAGATGGTTATTACATTTCTTATTTATTTATTTATTTTGGCATTATGATAGTGATATGACTATTGTCATTAGTATTATGAATTAATGTTCTTATTATTATAATTACATTATTATTATATTTATTTATTATTTATCATTCTAATATAGATGTTCTATCCATATGGCTATTTTATATTATTTCGCTATCACTATATCATGCATTATTTTTAAATATATTTGTATGTTTTCATACTATGCCCAAATAAGTTAAATACACATTGCTTTGAATGTTACATTTGTTTTTACTCGATGCATAAAATTTTAAAACAAGGCAATGTTCTGTATTTGGAAATTCGAGAAGTTGTTCCCTAACTTATGGGGTTCGACTTTCTCTTTGAACCTAGATGACCAAACATCCTTTTTAAAACTAAAAACACAGGAGATTTTCGAGAATCTGAGATGTTGTGTCCTAACTTATGGAACATGACCTTTTCGTTTTGGTTACCTCGAGATAAGAAGGTCTTTTACATATGTTTTAATTTATTTAAGTGATTTTAATTTAAAATAACATTATGCAAAAAGGGATCGTGTTTTAAATTCTCTTCAAGTTTTAAATTCTCGACACTAACACTACACCAAAACTGGTCTTTAGCGGCGTTTTTTTAGGCCTTTAGCTGCGCTTTATAATGCCACTAAAGTTATTTGCGGCGCTTCCACAAGTGCCGCAAAAAAGGCCGCTAACGAAGACGTCGCAAACGTTTGCAGCGTTTACAACCAAAAACGCCGCTAAAGAACATGATCTTTAACGGCGTTTTTTTATAAGCGCCGCTAAAGAACATGATCTTTAGCGGCGTTTTTCTATAAGCGCCACTAAAGAACATGATTTTTAGTGGCGTTTTTTATTAAGCGCAGCTAAAGAACATGTTCTTTAACGGCGCTTTGTATAAAAATGCCGCTAAAGAACATGTTCTTCAGCGGCGCTTTTTTTACAAACACCGCTAAAGAACATGTTCTTTAGCGGCGCTTTTGTACAAAAACGCCACTATTTTGGGATTTTTTATATTAAAATTTTCATTTTTCAGCCCTCCTGTAGCAACAAATCAAAAGCTACCAGATCTAAACCAGCCAAAAGCAATAAATTTATATAATATTTCAAATTAAACGAATAAAATAATATTAATATCAATAAATAAAAGTGAATTCATATTATTTTTGCAAAAATGTTAAAAGTTAAAATGATACAAATATTTATGCAATACACTATGACGGCGGGAGTTGCGACTGAAACACCTTCATCATACTCTGAAGTTGCTGTTGGAGTTTGTTATACTTTTTGCTCTGCTCTGCTCTGCTTCTCTCGATACTGCATCAGCTTTAAGTCGTAGCTGGAGTTCTTCATATTTCTTTTGAACCTCTGCTTCTCTCGCTGCAGCCTCTGCTTCCCTCGCTGCCGCGTCTGCTTTAAGTTGTAGCTGGAGTTCTTCATATTTCCTTTGAACCTCAGCTATGGTCGCTTGCATCTGAGTCATCTGGTCTTTTAACCTCTGAACTTCAGCTTGAGCCTGACTCCCCGAAGCCATGTATTGCTGCGAGCTGGATCCAAAATATTGGGTTGGGCTAACGAAAGATCCTTGAAATCGAACCCGACCATACCTTTCACGACCCAAAACTTCAGTAATAATTCGGTTATCAATGTCTTCAAGATGAACAGAACTATCACTAGAAGCAATCGCTTCGTACTTCTCCTTTTTATCCTTTAGTTTTTCCTAATAAATAAATCACATAATTACGACCGCAATATATATTAAAAAACATATGCAACATAACAACAGTCGCATTACAAGTAATGAATTAAACCATTAAAAAATAAACACTATAAATAACTAAAACAAGTCAAATCGTATTAAGTAAACTTACCATTATTTCACCAGCTTCAGGAGTCATAGGAGATCCATCTTTCTTCGTATGTGTAATTTCAAAAAGTTTAAGGCGTCCAACTTTTTGACTGGACGACAGTTCCTACAATATAGTAGTAAAAATATTATTTAATAGAAAGTTATACATATTTGACAATATTAAAAAATTAAAAATACCTCCGCCTCAGCTACACATGCAAAACTTCTCGACCTGGCTGTGTGGGAACCTAAACACAATATACAACATTATCAAAAGTTGTAACTAAAGGCATAGAGGTGAATGAAGGAAAATTTTAAAAATTTTATTTAACACTTTTCTATGGGATACATCCGTCGATAGAAAACGGGTCCGCCAAGAATTGCTTCGTGCGGGAGATGGATTATTAAGTGAACCATAATGGTGAAGAAGGTGTTAGAGTATGCCCAAAGATCAATCATGAGATGGTTGTAATAACATACTTGATTTATCATGTTTATTAATATAAGGCGTTACCATTATTATTTCAGTTTCTTTTTTGTGTGTATAAATAAACTGTTTTCTAATAATGTCCTAAGAATAATATAATTATTCTTAAAAGATCCTTAGTCAAGTATTATTGTTGGATAGGACAACAATAATGCATTAAGACTAACATGTAGTTGATTGATGATAAAGAGTTATCATTGATATGGAATATCAGAATCGATGCATGAATATGTGTGTTAGAGAACAACATATTGGACTAACCCATTATGAGTATGTTTCTTGGATTATTATGTAATTGTCACGACTTTACTCATAGTGATTAATATGTATATGATCCTCAGACTTGAGATCATCATAATCCCAACATCGTGAGTAGTATATTTTGATACAGTCAAACGTACACCGTAACTGGTTGTTCTATAAAGGCTGGTGTTGGATATACCACAATCGATGTAGAGAGATATGGTTGGTCGATATAGAATAAGTCCCTCCTACATAATGGGAGTAATATCTTAGGCCACTTGATTAAGTGAGACTAGAAATGCATGGCCATGCTCAAATAAGTTGATATGAGATGTCATACTTATTTGTATATCGTAGTCTGCTTAAAATATCAAGGAACATGGAATGGACTATACAAGTGTAACTATTCCATGACTTGTGTCCAATCCAGAGATAAAGGACTTAAGGATTATTGTATAAAAGGTTAATCATAAAAGGTTATGTCGAATCATGATCTCTTGTGACTTAGGTAGCAATGATGCATTGCTAGATGCCACTCATTGTTTGTAACATTGGAATCGTTCTAGTATTACTGCTAATGTTATAAGAACCTACAGGGTCACACCCTATAGTTAAAATGAACGGAATAAACCATAGTTGGTATTGTTTTTAGGTGTCACTTGAATTAATTTAATTCGATTTCCAACACATTATGTACAAGGTTGTTGTACACTTAATGAGGTTAGCATATGAATTCAAATAAATATATGGTTTACCGAAATTATATTATAATTAATGTAATTATAATTTTCGGTTTAAAATATTATTATATTTATTTTAATTCATAAATAAAAACCCAAAAAAATAAACAATAAGGATATAAGTATCCCGTTTTTGTTTGTTTTGGTCTAGCAGCCGTCAAAGAAAATTCACTCTCAAAACTGTTTTGGGGATTTCTTCCGTTCGTAGTCAACTGGGTGGATCACGTAGAGGTCGGAGTCTCGATAGATTGCGGCTTAGTTCGACTGTAGATCAGACTACACGTTGTTGAGAAGTTGCTGTCTACTCAGAACAGCATTAGGTAATTTCGTAACCCTTTTCACCCCGATTCGTTCCTCACACATGGATCCGTGGTTAGGGTCGCCGATTATTAAATTTTTCCGCTGCGCCGTAGGGGTGCCGACGATCCAACTGTGGTATTAGAGCCACTTGTGTGACACGGACTCGGGTTTAAATACTTGGGTGATGCAATTGTATGAGATGCATGCTTCAATTTTATTAAATTTCTGTCTGTTTAAATCGTTTAACAGTAACCAGATAATCGTTCCTTTTGACAATGGATTAATTGTTAATCATGGTGTTATGGCCTAATCGGTTTTATGTTATTACTGTTAAGTGTTAATAGGTCTATGATGGTGCGATGATGGTGTTGATAGTTTCCAGTAAGAGTTAACTGGTTAGCGGAACAAGGGTTGTTCCGGCATGAAACCTCAGGGATTAAAATCCCGAAAACATGATTTTGTCGGTAACAGTTATCGAATCGTGAGGTTTGAATGGGGTATGCGGTTCGTACCGCAGGGGCTCCGCCCCGCACCCCTGGTCCGTACCACGGGGGCTCCGCCCCCGCACCCCCTGTTCCCACCGTGGCAGTATGTTTTTTTTTTGGGATGGGGATCTGAAGGGTTTCGGTCGCGGGCCTTTGGCCCGCTCCCTCCACCGCCTTAGCCTCCATCTTCTTAAAGTATGTTTTTTTTAATAAATAAAACTTGATGGGCCATAAAAGTTGAAAGGATATGTTTTAATACACCTTAAAAAAAGTGTTTATTTATGTATGCTATTTTTGATATGCACGGTGTTTGAAATGCATAGTTATAGCCCGACAGCCCATTTGATAAAAGGTTGTAATTTTATAAATACAGCATGCGTGTCATGCCTTGCTACTATTCTCTTGTATTTCTCTTCTCATCTTACTCTCTCATATGTAAAACGAGTTTTTACATATTGTAATCTGCAAGAGTTACTGTGGGCTAGCCGAGAAGGAAGATGGGCCAACAAGTGTGGACTGATAGCTTGAAAACCGTCTTACTCCTTTAGGTTTCCTTTTGGTTCACCCATTGGCTTGGGTTGTGCCACCTTAGTTTATGGGCTATAACTATCACATTTATTTATTGCTTTATTCATGTATGAGATGCTATGGATGTCAAAAGTATGCCAAATTTTAAGCATGTTAAAATTTGATAATATTGAACCACATTAATTGATGAGATCAATTAAATGGCAAAATGGACTAAAGTAAACCATAATTGGAAAGATGGAATGATCTTAATAAAATCCCTCTATTAAAATATTAAGTCAACATAGCCTTCCAATTTTGCCCTCGTTAAGGCCTCGATCAATACTGTGTAGGTTCTGCTAAAGCGAAGTACTAGTATTTATCTTGGTTAAACGCGAAGAATGAACAAGTGATATTTGCTGGTTAAAATTGGTTAATGACTTAACTAGGTTATTCTAATAGGATTAGAAACCTAGAGGCGAGTAATTTGGATAAATCATAAGATGATTAGAACAAGAGTTGTTTACCAAATTTTAGAAATTACATATGATGTAATTAGCAAAGTGTTGCTTACCTAGATAACCGTAATCTTGAGAGTAAAGCCAAAGCTGACTTAAGAGAAGGTGAAATATGGATCCTTAACCCACTTGAAATACTTTTCGACAAAGTCTTTCCGAAACTAATCTATGAGGGTATTAGTTTTGTAAAATAGTGGGAACATCATTTAATTAAGTCCTTTTAATGATTGATATAAATTTGGTAAATTTTTACACGCATAATTTCATTGTTGTAGATATATTATGGCTGCAAACACAAATACACTATCATTACGATTAGTCTTTGAGAAGGACAAGTTGAATGGTTTAAATTTTCTTAACTGGTTCCGTAACTTGAGGATTATCCTCAAACAAGAACGAAAATTATATGTCATTGAACAACCAGTTCCTAACGAACCACCCGCTAATTCCTCGAGGGCTGATAGAGATGCTTACAGGAAGCATCTCGATGACATGGTAGACGTTGGATGTCTTATGCTTGCCACTATGAATCCTGAGCTTCAGAAGCAACATGAGGACATGGTTGCTTATGAAATGATTGAGCACCTGAAAGAACTTTATCAGGGGCAAGCACGGCAAGAGAGGTTCGATATCTCTAAGGCCCTATTCCAATGTAAACTGGTTGAAGGAAGCCCAATAGGACCTCATGTTCTTAAGATGATTGGCTATATTGAAAGCCTGTCTAAGCTTGGGATTCCATTGAGCCAAGAGTTGGCATCTGATGTTATTCTGCAATCGTTGCCGGATAGCTATAGCCAGTTTGTCCTCAATTTCAATATGAATGAAATTGATAAGACTCTGCCACAGTTGCTAGTATGTTACGAACTGCTGAAGGCAACATGAAAAAGGTTGGACCCAAGCCTATACTGATGGTCCATAATAATAAGGGCAAGGGAAAGGCTAAAGTTCAGACAAAGCCCAAGGGAAAATGTAGGCCCAAGCCTGGAAAAGTTAAGGCTGCATTGAAACCTAAAGGAGGGGAGGCTAAGGAAGGAAACTGTTTTCATTGTGGTGTGACTGGACATTGGAAGCGGAACTACCCTATTTATCTTGAGGAAGTCAAGAAGGCCAAAATAAGTGGAACGTCTGCTTCAGGCATTTATGTTATTGATATTAATTTATCAACTACTACTTCATGGGTATTAGATACTGGTTGTTGTTCTCACATTTGTACTTCTGTAAAGGGACTGCAAAGGAGTAAGAATTTGGCTAGAGGAGATGTGGACCTACGAGTTGGAAATGGAGCAAAAGTTGCTGCATTAGCTGTAGGAACATATAATTTATATTTGCCTAGTGGACTTGGTTTATGTTTAGAGGATTGCTATTATGTGCCCAGTTTGACTAAAAACATTATTTCAATTTCTTGTTTAGACAAAATTGGTTTTGAGATAATTATTAAGAATAATTGTTGTTCCTTTTATCTCAATAATGTTTACTATGGTTCGGCACAATTGATTAATGGCCTCTATATTTTAGATCAAACAAATCCCATCTACAACATAAATACTAAAAGACCAAAAATAAATGACTCAAATCAAACTTATCTATGGCATTGTCGTTTGGGCCACATAAGTGAGGAACGCATATCCAAGCTCCATAAAGATGGTCTCTTGGATTCATTTGTTTTTGAACAAATTGATGTATGTGAATCTTGCTTATTGGGAAAAATGACTAAATCTCCTTTTACTGGTAAAAGTGAACGAGCTAGTGATTTATTGGGCTTAATACATTCTGATGTATATGGGCCAATAAATACACAGGCTAGAGGAGGATTTCACTACTTCATTACTTTCACTGATGATTTCAGTAGATATGGGTATGTCTATCTCATGCGCCATAAGTCTGAATCCCTTGAAAAGTTCAAGGAATTCAAAAATGAAGTACAAAATCAACTAGGAAAAACTATCAAGACACTTCAATCTGATCAAGGTAGAGAGTATATGAGCTTAGAGTTTGATGATATTTTGAAGCAATGTGGGATTGTCTCACAACTTACACCTCCTAGTACTCCTCAATGGAATGGAGTTTCTGAAAAAAGAAATCGAACTTTGTTAGACATGGTTCGATCCATGATGAGTCATGTTGATCTGCCGACTTCCTTTTGGGGACATGCACTTGAGACAGCTGCTTTCACACTAAATCGTGTTCCATCTAAATCGGTTCAAAAGACACCATATGAGATGTGGACTGAGAAACGTCTCAGTATTTTTTTAATGAAAATTTGGGGTTGCGAAGCTTATGTTAAACGTTCAGACGTCTACTAAGCTTAAACCCAAATCTGAAAAATGTGTTTTTATAGGATATCCAAAAGAAACCAAAGGATATTATTTCTTTAATCCCACTGAGAACAAAATACTTGTTGTTCGGACTGGTGTCTTCCTAGAGAGAGAATTTATTTCTAGAAAAGGAAGTGGGAAAAAGATTGAACTTGATGAAGTTCAAGAATCGCAAAATACCACTGAACCAGAGATAGAACAACAGCAAGTTCCACAAGGGATTGAGGAACAAGTAATTGCTGTAGAAACGCAACCACCGCGTAGATCTTTAAGAGAACGCCAAGCACCCGAGAGATATGGATTTCTCATTACAACGCATGGTGACGTTCTACTTATAGATCAAGATGAGCCTAGGACTTATCAAGAAGCGGTGACGAGCACAGACTCTAAGAAATGGCTTGAAGCCATGAGATCTGAGATGGATTCCATGCATGAAAACCAAGTATGGACTTTGGTTGACCCACCCGAAGGGGTTAAGCCCATAGGGTGCAAGTGAGTTTTCAAAAAGAAAACAGACGTGGATGGTAATGTACAAACATACAAGGGGCGATTAGTCGCTAAAGGGTTTCGCCAAGTTCATGGTGTTGACTATGATGAAACTTTTTCTCCTGTAATTATGTTTAAATCCATCAGGATCTTGCTTGCTATAGTTGCATTTCATGACTATGAAATCTGGCAGATGGATTTCAAAACAGCTTTCCTTAATGGGAAACTTGAAGAGGATGTGTACATGACACAACCTGAAGGTTTTGACAATCCAAAGGATGCTGGAAAGGTATGTAAGCTACAAAGATCCATTTATGGATTAAAGCAAGCTTCTCGAAATTAGAATCTTCGTTTTAATGGTGCAATCAAAGAGTTTGGTTTTATCAAAAATGAAGATGAGCCATGTGTTTACAAGAAAGTTAGTGGGAGCACTATTACATTCTTGGTATTGTATGTGGATGACATACTTATAATAGGAAATGACATACCTACCCTGCAGTCTATTAAGACTTGGTTAGGAAGTTGTTTTTCCATGAAGGACTTGGGCGAAGCCATTTACATATTAGGAGTAAAGATCTATAGAGATAGATCAAGACGACTATTAGGTCTAAGCCAAAGTACATACATAGATAAAGTACTGAAAAGGTTCAGTATGGAAGAATCTAAGACAGGATTCCTACCTATGAGACATGGTATTTCACTCTCGAAGGAAATGTGTCCTTCAACTCCACAAGAGAGAGAACGCATGAGTAAAATTCCATATGCTTCCGCTATTGGATCTATCATGTATGCCATGTTATGTACCCGTCCAGATGTCTCATATGCCTTAAGTATGACGAGCAGATACCAAGTAGATTCCGGTGAATGTCACTGGACCACAGTCAATAATATCCTTAAGTACTTGAGAAGGACTAAGGATACTTTTCTAATATATGGAGGTGAGGAAGAGTTAAGTGTAAAAGGTTACACTGATGCCAGCTTCCAAACCGATAAGGACGATTCTCGATCACAATCAGGTTTTGTGTTTTGCCTTAATGGTGGTGCTGTGAGCTGGAAGAGTTCAAAGCAAAGTATAGTAGCCGATTCTACAACAGAGGCCGAGTATATTACAGCCAGTGAGGCAGCAAAAGAAGCAGTTTGGATCAAAAAGTTTATTACTGAACTAAGGGTTGTGCCTAGCATATCGGATGCTATAGAACTCCGATGTGATAACAATTGAGCCATTGCACAAGCTAAAGAACCTAGATTTCACCAGCGATCCAAACATATACTTAGGCACTATCATCTTATTCGAGAGATTATCGATCGAGGGGATGTAGAGATATGCAGAGTACCTACTGATGATAACATTGCTGATCCCTTGACCAAGCCTCTGACACAGCAGAAGCATGATCGTCACACTAAGTCACTTGGTATTAGATATATAAGTGATTGGTCTTAGTGCTAGTGGGAGATTGTTAGAGTATGCCCAAAGATTAATCATGAGATGGTTGTAATAACATACTTGATTTATCATGTTTATTAATATAAGGCGTTACCATTATTATTTCAGTTTCTTTTTTGTGTGTATAAATAAACTGTTTTCTAATAATGTCCTAAGAATAATATGATTATTCTTAAAAGATCCTTAGTCAAGTATTATTGTTGGATAGGACAACAATAATGCATTAAGACTAACATGTAGTTGATTGATGATAAAGAGTTATCATTGATATGGAATATCAGAATCGATGCATGAATATGTGTGTTAGAGAACACCATATTGGACTGACCCATTATGAGTATGTTTCTTGGATTATTATGTAATTGTCACGACTTTACTCATAGTGATTAATATGTATATGATCCTCAGACTTGAGATCATCATAATCCCAACATCGTGAGTAGTATATTTTGATACAGTCAAACGTATACCGTAACTGGTTGTTCTATAAAGGCTGGTGTTGGATATACCACAATCGATGTAGAGGGATATGGTTGGTCGATATAGAATAAGTCCCTCCTACATAATGGGAGTAATATCTTAGGCCACTTGATTAAGTGAGACTAGAAATGCATGGCCATGCTCAAATAAGTTGATATGAGATGTCATACTTATTTGTATATCGTAGTCTGCTTAAAATATCAAGGAACATGGAATGGACTATACAAGTGTGACTATTCCATGACTTGTGTCCAATCCAGAGATAAAGGACTTAAGGATTATTGTATAAAAGGTTAATCATAAAAGGTTATGTCGAATCATGATCTCTTGTGACTTAGGTAGCAATGATGCATTGCTAGATACCACTCATTATTTGTAACATTGGAATCGTTCTAGTATTACTGCTAACGTTATAAGAACCTACAGGGTCACACCCTATAGTTAAAATGAACGGAATAAACCATAGTTGGTATTGTTTTTAGGTGTCACTTGAATTAATTTAATTCGATTTCCAACACATTATGTACAAGGTTGTTGTACACTTAATGAGGTTAGCATATGAATTCAAATAAATATATGGTTTACCGAAATTATATTATAATTAATGTAATTATAATTTTCGGTTTAAAATATTATTATATTTATTTTAATTCATAAATAAAACCCCAAAAAAATAAACAATAAGGATATAAGTATCCCGTTTTTCTTTGTTTTGGTCTAGCAGCCGTCAAAGAAAATTCACTCTCAAAACTGTTTTGGGGATTTCTTCCGTTCGTAGTCAACTAGGTGGATCACGTAGAGGTCAGAGTCTCGATAGATTGCGGCTTAGTTCGACTGTAGATCAGACTACACGTTGTTGAGAAGTTGCTGTCTACTCAGAACAGCATTAGGTAATTTCGTAACCCTTTTCACCCCGATTCGTTCCTAACACATGGATCCGTGGTTAGGGTCGTCGATTATTAAATTTTTCCGCTGCGCTGTAGGGGTGCCGGCGATCCAACAAAAGGAAGGTGGGAAGATTTTCTCCATGTTGCATAAAGTCAAAGCGGCTCGATCCTGTAACTTTTGAAGTTCTTGAACATCCAAAACTTTGCCACAAATGGCTTTCGTTATGTTGGATAGTTCAATGATACAATACGTCACCTTCTTGGGCATACAACATCGTAGAGGAACTGGCAGTAAATCTTGCATCAAGATGTGATAGTCATGTGATTTTAGCGAATATAATCTTCGATCTTTAACACTAACACATCGAGATATATTTAATGCATACGCATCTGGAACCTTCATATCCTTCAGCACCATAAAAATAGTTCTTTCTCCGTCTTGGACATTGAGAAAATAGAAGGCGGCAACCGATATTTTCCATTCAGAAGTGGATTGGGATGACGAACAGGCCGAATTCCCATTTGGACTAAATCAAGTCGACTCTGAAGATTGTCTTTTGATTTTCCGTCGACATTCAAAATTGTACCCACAATGTTCTCGCAGACATTTTTCTCAATGTGCATAACATCAAGATTGTGTCGTAAAAGGTGATGCTCCCAATAAGGCAACTCAAAAAAATACTTCTTTTTTTCCACAAGTGCGCCTCATTAGGATCGTCCTCTTCGTCGGAGTCATCATCAGCTTCATCATTTGATCTTCTGTTTCTTTGCGTGTTTGGCGGTTGGTTCATCTTCCTATAAATGAAATTCATATCTTCCAACATGGACAAGATTTCAGAGCCACTGGTCTGGGAAGGAGCTTCTCTGAACTCTTCAGTGCCGTCAAATACAAAACTCTGAAATCTAAATCTATGATTTTTCGGTAACCACCGACGATGCCCCATGTAAGAAAACTTCTTCCCATTGTACAACCATTGGGAACATGTTTGTGTAGCACAACAAGGACACGCATAGCGACCCTTGGTACTCCAACCAGATAAATTAGCATAAGCGGGAAAGTCATTAATGGTCCACATCATAGTCGCACGTAAATTAAAGTTTTCCTTTCTCAGCACATCGTATGTCTCGACACCAGCCCATAATTGTTTTAACTCTTCAATAAGTGGCTGTAAATAAATGTCGATATCATTCCCGGTCCCTTTCTCACCAGGGATAATTATAGATAAGATAAGGGAAGATTGCTTCATGCAAATCCATAGAGGCAAATTGTAAGGAACAAGCACTACTGGCCAAGTACTGTACGCAGTGCTCATGATCTTGAAAGCATTAAATCCATCAGATGCTAGCCCAAGCCTCACACTCCTAGGATCGCTTGCAAAGCCTGGAAATTTATTGTCAAATGATTTCCAAGCTAAAGAATTTACCGGATGCCTTAGTAATCCATCATCGGTTCGTCCATCATGGTGCCACGTCATTGACTCCGCTATCTTGGACGACATGAAAAGCCTTTGAAGCCTTGGTATCAGGGGAAAATACCGCAAAATCTTGACTGACTTCTTTCTCGACTGTGCATCATTTTCATCGTCATTCCAATCTTTTGTGTTTCTACTAATCCAACGGGATTGGCCGCATACATGACAGCACTGTTGGTTTTTTTATCGCCCCAATACAACATGCAATCATTTGGGCAACTATGAATTTTGTTGTACCCAAGGCCTAAATTTTTTATCATTTTCTTCATATCTTTGCATGACTGAGGGATTTTTGCAAACGGAAACATTTCTTTCAAAAACTCTAACAGCATTGTTAAAGAGTTTCTGGTCCATCCTCCCAAACATTTTAATTGAAAAAGACGAACACAGAAAGACATTTTTGAAAATTTTGATCCCTCATACAGTTCTTCGTTCATGTCATCAAGTAGCGCGTAGAACTTCGCCGCTTCTTCATTCGGCTCTTCATGAGGTACACTACTTCCCGGTTCGGTAAAAGCATTTCTCCCAATATTACAATCATCAGAAGCTGCCAAGTCCGCTGGGAACGACTGGACACCATGATTGTGCATATTAAATGCATCCCGTAACATACCTTCCATGTCATCCCCTCTATCAGACTGATGGTAAGCAGTACTAGGATAAGATACATCCATCGCTGAAGAGGAAGTACTAGGCGGGCATTCTCCATGAAATAACCATTGTTTATAACCCCAAACAAACCCATCAACAATTAGATGCTCGTATACAACCTCACGATAATGCCAGTTTATGTTGACGCACTTCTTACACGGGCAAAGAATCATGTTCTCTTGGCTTGCATATTGAAATGCAAAATTTAGAAAATACTGTACTCCATTTCGATAATCGTTGCTAACCCTTGACAAATTCATCCAAGACCGGTCCATTTCTTAATTATTGAAGTCTGACGTTGACAATAATTGGCACGGGTAAGTTAAAACGCCAGTTATAACCATAAATGAAATACAAAAATTTGTGATATGATATATTTTTATGTATTATGTAATGTAAGTTATGTAATTTATTTAATTTATGTAAGTTATGTAAGTTGTTTAATTTATGTAAGTTATGTAAGTTATTTAATTTATTGAAATGCAAAATTCAAAAAAGTTTGTACTCCATTTCTATATCCGTTGCTTACCCTTGATAAATTCATCCAAGACCGGTCCATTTCTTAATTCTTGCAAGTCTGATTTTCAGCAGAAATTACAAGGGTAAGTTGTTAACTTCATTGGTATTATTTCACTATCTAAGTTATCATATGATATATATTTATGTTATTATGTCGTATTATGTAAGTTATGTATTAAAAATGTTATGTATTAATAAGTTATGTAAGTTATGTATCATTTATCCATAAATATATTAATAAGTTATGTCGTATTATGTAAGTTATGTATTATATAAGTTATGTATTAATAAGTTATGTAAGTTATGTATCATTTTAAAATATATAAGTTATGTCGTATTATGTAAGTTATCTATTAAAAATGTTATGTATTAATAAGTTATGTAAGTTATGTATCATTTATCCATAAATATATTAATAAGTTATGTCGTATTATGTAAGTTATATATTATATAAGTTATGTATTAATAAGTTATGTAAGTTATGTATCATTTTAAAATATATATATTAATAAGTTATGTCGTATTATATAAGTTATGTATTAAAAATGATATGTATAAGTTATGTCAGCTAGTTAGTGGCACCAAGTTCTAGCAGGAAAAATTATTGGACAGACATTTACAGCTTTGCATTTTTCTCTAAATAAATAATAAATTATTAAGGTTTCTATCTTCATGACTGCTCAATGCTCATGTAAATAATTCAAGCTTAAATTTTAAGGAAAAACATTGACCAAAAAAAGAAAATTTAAAGGCAAAAAACAACAGGCTTTATATATTAGCCCCCCCAAAAACAGGCTTTACAGACTATTATTTCTTTTATATATATTTGAAAGCAAATCCCAGCACATCAACGTTTCTCTCTGTTTCTACCAGTCTTTCGATATTATTGCTTTAAAACAATCCCAAAGCTCTTTAGATTTTAAAATTGAAAGAATCTCACAAAAAAACACAATAACTTTAAAACAATCTACTCTGATTTCTTATAACAAATTGAGCAAATAGCTTGATCTAGAAGAATGAATTTATATACAACTAAATAGATGATAAACTGCTACTAACAACATAACATAATCCTCACCAATATTACTGATTCTATTCAACAAACTCTAATAAAGATTAAAGAAATTATCAAGTTCAAAATAATGGTCTATCATCTCGTTTCTTAGCAGCCACCCAAAATATCACATAACACAAAATCAAAATCAGCAAGAAATTGAAGAAAATCAAGCCAGGCAACCCCTAAAATCAAGAAGCAGCAGCAAGGAACAAAGAGAATTATAGCATGCCAAAAACCCATTATTTGTGCATCGACAGGATTCTCTAAAATGACACATGAATGCCCGACTAGAAACTAACCGATGACGACGGCCGTAGTAGTCCAACGGTGACGGAGATGCTCGAGCTTCTGATGTTTACGCAGCAGGTGGTCGGCCCGGACAAAGACAACGGCGGATGGGATGGTCGATTTTTCAGATGGCGCAAATTGAAAGGGTTTGGGGTTAGGGATAATTGGAAATTAATCTGGAAATGGGGGAAATGGGGAAAATTTGGGATTTCGGGTTTAAGTGTGGGAATCATATGGCTGGAGAGTAAACGACGCCGTTTTCGTCTACAACTTAATCCATTTGTGGCATTTATAGGTAAAACGCCAGTAAACCCTAAACAAAATGCGGTCGTTACACAACCTCTCTAAGCTAAATCGAAGTCATTTCGAAAACAATTTGTAAAACTTTGTGGCGTTTTAAAATAAAACGCCGCTAATAACATGTCGAAAACGACGCTGTTTTGCCAACTCTTCAATAATGTTTGCGGCGTTTTCACAAATTGCGCCGCTAATACCTCACCTATTGCGGCGTTTCTGCTAAGCGCCGCCACTGCCACTACAAAAACCAGAAAATACGATGCCATTTTGTGCTAAATTGAAATTACTTTTGCGGCGTGTTTCAGATAAATGCCGCTAATGCCTAATAAATATTTCAAAATTCAACAAATTTTAAAAATGTTTTTAATTTATTTAAAATTATATCTACAATAGAAAATATTATGTAATAAAAAAGAGAATAATGCGTCCTTTAAAAATAAATACATAATTTAAAAAATATGTGTGAATCAATATATTTTTATATTGAATAAATATAAATATTTATGTATAAAAACAATATATAAATTAAAAATGATGTTAATTTAATAGAGAATTGTGTTAATATTTTACAAGATATGGATCAATTTAATTATAAGTTAATGTATACAATTGAACATTAAACCAATATTTTTCATGTATGCTTTTGGGATTTAACACATTTTGATGTTTTTTTCCTTAAAAATAATAGATTATATTTATAATCTTATTTACATTAATTTATATTCTAAATAAAAATCCAAGATTAAACACAAAACCCTCAATCGTAAATCGTAAGCTGTAAACCCTAAACCACAAACATAAAACTCATAAACCACAAAACACTAAACCACCAAACCCTAAAATCCAAGTCCTCAATATGCCGTAAACCTTAACCATAAATCTTAAACCTTAAACTACTAACATTAAACCCGTAAACCACAAATTAACAACAATATATACCAAACCCCAAAATACAATCCCCAAATATACCCTAAATCCTTAAACCATAAAACCCAAACCCTAAACTCTAAATAAACTGTAAACCTTAAACCATATCTCTAGAAATTCGAGTGTGGCCAATGTTAGTGTAGTACGAAATATATAATTTATATTCTTATATTTAATATATAATATGGGTGTACGTAGTACAAAATCGCATGAATCCCGTAAATACCAAATGTTATTCTCTAATTTTCAAACAGTATCCTTAACCCTTAAACCCCAAATCTTAGATTTCTAACCTAAAATCCTAAACAGTATATCATAGACCCTAAAACTCTAATCCATTAACATTAAATCTTAAATTCTAAATCCTAGATTGGAAAAATACAATAATTTTATTGCGGCATTAATAAATTAAACGCCACGAAAGAACAAAAACAACGTCGTTTTACTTACTGTTGTTGCGGCGTTTATAAAAGTGCGTCGCTAATGATGATCTTTAGTGGCTTTTTTAATAAAAGCGCCACTAATGACCATATACCTCTCCGCCAAAACGATGCGCTTTGGTTAAATACTTGCGGCGTTTTTTGTCAAGCGTCGTTAATACCGATATTTAGTGGCGATTTTATATTAGCGCCACGAATGCCACAATAATCAACAACGAACGCTGCGTTTAGTTTTAACATCTCTAGTGGCTTTTTTAGGCAAAGCGCCGCTAAATGCCACTATACCTCACGGCCAAACGATGCATTTTGGTTAACTTTTTGCGGCGTTTACTAGTTAAGCGTCGTTAATACCGATCTTTAGCGGCGTTTTTCAATTAGCGCCGCGAAATCCAGAATTGATCAAAACCGAACGCTGCGTTTAGTTTTAACATATTTTACGGCGTTTTTCTTTAGTGGCGTTTGGTTTAAAGCGCCGCTAAATGCCACCATAAATCAAGGCCAAACGATGCGTTTTGGTTAACTTTCTGCGGCGTTTATTCGTTAAGCGCCGTTAATTCTGATATTTCGCGGCGATTTTTTATTAGCGCCGCTGGAATCGCAATTGATTAAAACCAAACGCTGCATTTAGTTTTAACAGACTCGGCGGCGTTTTAACAAAAACGCCGTTAATGAAGATCTTTAGTGGCGTTCAGGTTAAAAGCGCCGCTAAATGCCACCATACATCAAGGCCAAATGATGCGTTTTGGTTAGCTTTCTGCGGCGTTTATCCGGTAAGCGCTGTTAATATCGATTTTTAGCGGCGTTTTTATGTTTGCGCCGCTAAAGCCACAATTGATGAACACCGAACGCTGCGTTTAGTTTTAACATCTTTTGCGGCGCTATGGTGAAATCGCCGCTAATGAAGATCTTTAGTGGCGTTGTAACTAAAGCGCCGCTAAATGCCACTATACCTCGAGGCCAAACGATGCATTTTGGTTAACTTTCTGTGGCGTTTAGTATATAAGCGCCGTTAATACCGATCTTTGGCGGCGTTTCTAGATTAGCGCCGCTAAACCAACAATTGATCAACACTGAACCCTGATTTTCCTTTAATATCTCTGCGGCCTTTATCATTCACGCGCCACTATGGGCACCGAGCATTTAGCGACGCGAGCACAAAAACACCACTAAAGCCCGAAAAGGTCACAAAACGATGCCGTTGGGCTTATTTTTTGGCGGCGTTGTACAAAAACGCTACTAATTCTTAATTTTAGCGGCGCTTTGATGGAATCGCCGCTAATTCTCAATCTTCAGCGGCGTTTTTTGTCCAACCGCCGCTAAAAGTCTGTTTTGGCGTAGTGTAAGACATCAATTAATCAACTAGGTACCAATTTTGGGCGTTACGAGGGTTTAATCCTTCCTCGTGCGTAACCGACTCCCGAACCTATTTCTCGGATTTTTGTAGACCAAAAATAATTTTAATAAATCTAACATTTTATTAAAACTGTGAGGTGATCCGATCACACCTAATTAAAAAGGATTGGTGGTGACTACATTTTCATTTTAAAATAAAAGGTCAATTCAAAAAAGGGTTCGACAGTGTATTTTGTAAGTATTCAAGTGAGTCACTTGATTTTCAAACTAAATTTTTAGAGAGGAAAGCTTAGAAAGGAGTGATCTAGATTTTAGGTGAAAAAGTGAGGTTGCTAATTTAGTTTAGTATTAGTGCTTATAATTACTTGCTATACGATATGTTAAGAAAGTGGATTATCTCCATAGTTGTAGGAAAATTGAACTACATAAGCACGTTAAATGTTGATTGTTTTTGTCTTGTTCTTCACCAGAAGCAATTGGCATTGCTCTTATACACTACTTCTGACACTAATCACTTTACTTGCAACTAATTAGTTCTTTCATCATGCTCTTTTGCAAAAGCCATATCGTTTAATGGTGACCTAGGTCTCAAGGTGGAAAACCTTAGAAATTGTGATGTAAGGGAGCTAATTCTTCAATATATCTTAGCTCCTGATAGAAGGGATGACCCTTTTCAAACTATGGTTCTCCATATCATTGCTACATTTTGAAGCATTAATTAGAAACAAAGAAATGGTGTTTGCTTTGGAAATAGATCAGCTGAACCTATTGCTACAATCTTAATGGCTAAAAACACAACAACGTTTTGGAAAGGTTGCTTCTCTCTTGAGCCAGTGAAGATTTCAAAGCATTCTATCATTGATTCTATACAATCTCCTGGAATATGGTGTTTCATTAATGATAGTCAAACTCAACAAAGTGATCTTACAATACTGCAGTACACTGGAATACCATAATGCAACTTGCTCCAAGCTTCACGTGGTAAGAGAAGCTCTTCTTGCAACATCAAAATTGAATGGCGAATTCAGGTAATTTATAATGTAAGAAAAAAAAACATTATGCATTCTCTTCTTTGCAAATCTAACATGAGGCAATTTGTAACCTTGGTTGGCCGATTCGAGATATTAAAGCACCTGGTAAAGGTTGTAGCAGTTGGGAGAATAGAGTACCTTAGTTTCAGCGAGGCCAAAAATTGGTCATGCATCTGCTGCAACTTCAAATTCAATTTGTTGATTTCTTAAATATTTTCTAGGTTGTTAAACACCTTGTTCTTATTTTAAAAAAAATATGATAAGTTTGTGAATTTAGTCTCTATACTTTTTAAATTTTAAAACTTTAATCCTTACCCAGACGTTATCTGTTGAATCCGTTTAGTTAAGTTTTGATATTAGTCATATACTATGTGTAAAGTTGCAGATTTAGTTCATGTTTCCAATTTGACCATTGCTAGTTCTTATACTTTTTCAATTTTAAAATTTTAATCATGAAGCAAATGACTACCATTAAATCCATTAACAAATTTTTTTGTGAGTAATATATGGAATAAAAGGCTGACACATAGTATTACATATGTAATAACAGGACTTAATGAATTTAACCGTTATTGTTTAGTCACGATTGAAATTTCAAAATTCGAAAAGTATAGAGATTAAAAATGATCAAATTAAAAATATAGGGACTAAATTCACAACTTACGTACTACAAAAACTAATGGAAGAATTTAACCTAAATAATAATAAAAGGAACTTTGATATTTCAATAACCAAAATGAAGAGAGAAAAAAAAAGGGATAACGTGTCTAAACTGCTAGTTCGATTAATATGTCAACCGAACTATCATTATTCGAATTTAAAATTTTTAATTGTTAACCGAATTGAAATTTATACATATTTTCTTTTTTTATAGTTCTATTAAGTTTAAAATATGACAAAAAAAATACAATAATAATGCTCTTTTTATTTGTTTTTAGTTCAAAAAAAGAGAAACAAAAACAACAAATAGGACAATAATTACACTAAATGAAAAATTAGAAACAACACAATAGCAACAAATAACACAATGACAATGTCATGCATCTTGTTAAATATTTTATTTTTAATTTTTATAATATTTTTTCTTTGACACATTATATCAATAATTGTAATTCTATGTAACTTATATACTGGGCTTATATATAATATATTGAATATATATATAATATTATGCCAATCGATTATCAATTTGATTAACTAAAGTATCCGAGTAGGAAAAACAAGATATTTGTTGGTCCGCTTTACCATTTTCATTCTACATATCTGATAAGCATAAGAACCCAAAACCCAAAGATTAACAACATGAAAAATAAAACAGCATTGCATTCATTCTTTTCCAATTCCTCCCTAAAATATCGTAGGATTTTCGGATGAATAACTCAATCTTTGGATATCTTTAATCTCAATTATCAAACTTGTGCAAACTTCAGCAATTAATTAATTCAATCACTTCCTACATTTCTACAGTTAACTAGGATAAAATAGCTTTGTAAATAGAAGTTCATTCCAAGTATCTTGGAGACCAGGCAAACACCAATGAACACAATCCGCATAGCTAATCGGGTTAGCCAACTGTTCGGGTGTCAATGGGCTCCATTGCTTCTTATAAATTGAAGTGTGGGCATCTTTACGATAACTCGAGAGTTGAGTGATGTTAAGGAACGTAATTGGATACTTTGATTTACCAAATTCTTCAGCAATCACCTGCATAATGTTCTTGTTTTCTGATCCCCAATAATTAGGAGCCTCAATCAAAGTCGTTTCATTATAGCAGTTTCCACCAGGTTTCCCTCCCCATTCCTGACTCCTACATATACAAAATCATTCAACATCTAATTAATTGTTTCATTCATCTTCAAAATTTAATAGTTTTTTTTTGTATGTACGCAGAAGGTAAAAGTACTATGAAAGTCCATGAATCAAATTACATTTTACCCATTCTACTCAAAAAATGGGCAAATTAGTCATTATATGTTAGATTAAAGAGTAAACTAGTCTTTTTGTTAAAAATTCTATCCATTTATAATGTTAAAAACTGATCCTTATACGTTAGGATGAGGTATTTATAGTATACCATATGTAACTAATTGATTATTCTACCAGTCACTTCAGTTTTTAACCATAAAAATGGTTAAAACTTTTTAAAAAATTACTAATTTGTTCTTTGATCTAACATATGAAGATTAATTTGTCTATTTTTTAACAAAAGTAGCAAAATACAATCTAACTCTTAATATATCAACCTCCATAATAATTTTAACGTATGTAGAAAGAATTCGACTCACTTGATATGCAAAGGAGACATGCTAGTGAAGAACACCCTCGTCTTGTTACGATCCATGTTTTTCCTCACCCATTTCAACATGCTTTTCATTGCCACTCGATAAGCATCCTCAGTTGTCAGCTCTTCGATATCTTTCTTTTCATCCTTAAATGACCCTCTCCCTTTCCTGTCAATGCACCATTTTTTGCTGAACTTAGTTAAAAACTATTAACATGTTCAACCCACACGGAAAAATGAAAGAAAAAACCGTACAAGAACTTCATCTTTCGGCCTGTCATCCACCATAGATATGTGTTGAATACCAACACATCGACGCCTTTCCAATTCTTGCCATGCTTGTTGATGGATCCTTTCTTCACCATTCTATCGTCCACTCTGTGAACGATGGCGTTATCCGAATTCGATTCCAGAAGAAATGGTGCCCAGTTGAATTCAATCGTCGCATTGTAATCCTGAAAAAAAATGTATCACAACAAATAATACGACCATCAAAACAAAACTAGCCATGTAATGAGTTGAAGAGAGATTTGGGAACCCTAATTACCTTGGCTCTGAAGACCGTTAATGATTGATCGATGGAAGATTCTAAAGACTTTGCATTTGGAGGAAGAATTCTATGGAGAAGGCACACCATTGAAACATACTGACCCCGGTTCAATGAGTCTCCTACAAACATCATCCTCTTCCCTCTTAACGACTCTAGCATCAATGTGGCATTAAACCTTGCAACAAAAATATTATCAAACATCAGCATATATTACTAATATTATATCACCATTTAACTCATATTTATACGTATCAACAAAAATTTATCATTTAAGTTATCTAAATTATAGGTAGAATGATATTAAATTTATGCTCAAGTTTTCCGTTAATATCAATAACACATTTTATCTTTAAACAACTCATTATTTAAAAAAATTCAATTACACGTTAAATAAAATCATAAAATCACAAATATTTATTTTAATGATTCTTATAGTAAATAATTTGAAAAATATGATGACATGATATGAATAATTGTTCATACAATTTTTATCTAACATTTTCAAATAAAATAAAACAAGACATAGAGTAAACTTGTAGCTAAGAATAAAAGATTGAAGTGTTGATAATGGTATGGCAAAATATTTCAACTATTTTGACTCTTAACATGTAGCAAGTAGGAACCAAACCAACATGCAATCTTTTTTCCATAGGCTTAGTTGAACAAAGAAGACCCAGCTCAAAGTGGGCCCCAACTACACCAGATTACGTGGACTAAATGCAACTCAGTGTTCCCACGTCCTAATATTTTATATTTAAACAGGAGGCCCCTTACTTGCCATCCACTCCTAGACTCCTAGTTAACATGTTATAATTTACACGAGAAGAATCATTTATTAAATATTAAAAAGAATATTCTTTATAATAATATTATTCGCCCTCTAATTTTTTAAAAGAAATTATTTTAGTCATCCGTTTAATTTTTCGCGTCTTTTAACCATTCCAATTTACATTATTTGTCAAATTATCCTAAAATAAATGGAAAAATTAATATTTATTAACTTTGATGGCGTGACATACACGTGAATTGTCATGTGTATTCCACATAAGCAATTGATTAATTATTTTCAATTTAAAAAATATCTTTTTATAATTTGTAGTACTTTTTTATTTTTGAAATAATTTTTTCGAACTGACAACATATATATTATATTAACAAAGTTAACAAACGTTGATTTTTTCATCTATTTTGAGGCGATTTGACAAATAACGTAAGTTTAAAGGTTAAAAAAGACAGAAAAATTAAATAAAAGTATGACTTGTTTTTTTGAAGTTGGGGCCAAATAAATCATTTCGTGAATTGTAATTCGAATTCTCAAATCATAAAAAACCTTCATATTAACTTCATCACATAACTTTTAACTTTTGAAGTGTTCTACTTTTACTTGCATATTATTTGAAACACTTCCATTACCATTTCATGTGGTGAGAAGCCTCTGAAGCTTGAAACGACAAAAACATAGGAGTTGGCCAACATTTGAAGTTTTAAAAGAGAAACAAAACACTACTTTAAGATTCCCAGCATTGAAAAACAAGACAACATAAGAATAAGTATTGCTCTGTGTTTTGTTTTTGTTTTGATCATGAGTATAAAGAGGTTAGGGTTTTAGTGTCATTAAATACCTGGGAAGGTCACATCCATAGGGTTGCCATCGCCATTTCTGATACTCTTTATCAGGTCTACCATGTTCTTGACATGTCAACTGGGGCTGAATGTACGGACACTCCGATTCTTCATAGAGAGGCCGAGTTAACTCGTCCCTCACCCACCTCCCACTGAATATATCACATCCTTCTTCAGTTTCCCCTATCACGAATGGCAGCTTTGACGTCGATTTCGCCTCCTTTTTCTTCCCTACAATCCCACAACCAAAACCCCCCCAAGAAAACAGCCTTATATATGCTTGTCAAACCCTAAAACAAAGTAAAAAACGGTAACCGAGTTAAGAACTGAGTCACCTGTTTCTTCAGGTTCCCCTCTCGCAAATGGCAGTTTCGACGTCGATTCCGTCTCTTCTTTCTTCCCTATAATCCCATAACCAAAACCCCACCAAGAAAACAATGTCAGTCAAACTCTAAAAAAATTTATAAAAAAACGATGACCGAGTTAAGAACGGACTCACCTGTTTCTTCAGGTTCCCCTATTACAAATGGCAATTGCGACGTCGATTTTGTCTCTTTTTCCTTCCCTACAATCCCATAACCAAAACCCCACCAAGAAAACAGCATTATATATGCTTGTCAAATCAAACCCAACAAAAAAAAACACGACTGAGTTAATAACTGAGTTACCTGTTTCAGGGATTGGTTTGATTGGAACGAGTTCATTTCGATCAAAAACGGAGAGCAAGTCTTCACAATAGAGAATGAGAACGAAGACCGTGAACGTTAAGAAGGTGTAAAAGTAGGGAGAAGGACGCGTCTTTCTCAGAGCTGAAGAGGTTGAAGGTGGCAATGGAGGTTTCATTATTCTCTTTTCCTTTTTGATGTTTGGCAACTATGATTAGATAAAAATGGTGTTTTGAAATGAGGGAGATCACTGAATTCAATCATTTGCAATGATCAAAATATAGAAGCTTTTTCGTAGTTGTTGAAGTTTCCGAATATTCAATGTTTTTTTATTTGATTTATTCCTATAAAAAGATCCCTTTGTTGCCAAAATTTTAAAAACTTAAAAATACAAAATTTTGTGAGAATAAAATGTGGGAATAAATTATTATATATATATGACAGCATTATAAGGTTGTCCAATTGTTCACTGTTTTTTATTGCTAAGTTAATTAGATATATATTAAATTTAATCATTTTATTCTAGTTCAAGGGAGAAATATCAAATTAATACATTAGAGATGATATTGTTGGAACAGATAATGTGGAGAGGAGGTCGACTTCTTTCAGAGAAGTCTTCGAAGTATCGTCCATTGAAAGTCGATTGAACACTCAACTTGTCGGTAGTGTCCCTAGTCAAGGTTTTATTTTCTGACTCTACAGAGAACTTGAGTATCAATATTGCTTGAAAAAGTTACAAGTTTCATAGAGTGAAAACATCTCCTCGGACCGAATGGTGTTAGATCAAGTGGTAGCATAGGTGCTCAATAATTTTATATAAGGGCATGGTTCAAACCTTATCAAAGTGTAAATATCCATATTTTCTTGGTAGGTAACCGTGTGTAACGCACAATCTAATCTTATTTGACAAGTTATTCTCATTCAATTAAACTTGTCGCCTCTTCAGGCAACCTTAAGCACTCGGGCCCTCTATAAAGTTGGTAGACAAAACCCTGACTAAAGACAATATTAACCTGTTGAGAGATTTGCCAACTTTTGGAAGACTACACTTTGAAAACTCTTTTGAAAAAAATAATCAATATTTTCTCAACGGGCAACTACAAACCCAAAAAGGATTAGTCTTCGTAATATATTTTTCTGAAAATATATATAAAATATAAAATGTTTAATAAATATGCAAATATTATAATAAATACCAGTCATATAAATATGACTAAGATGATTTATATTATATTCATATTCAAAATGCTAAACTAAAAGCAAGTATTTATTTATAATAAAAAAAACTTTGATGTAATTAAAATATTAAAAATTATTAATTATAAGTTAAAATGTGTAAACATGAATAAATTTCTTAATTCTATGATAATTTGTAGGAAATATAGCGAGTCTATATATTACATCAAATAAGTTAGAGGACGCTGGACATGATAAATTAATTCAAAATATTAGGGCATTATGACAAAATTGGTCCATTATTTTAATTTTGTTTTAAAAAAATCCATATAATTTTCATCCAAGCTGTATCCAATGTACATAGTCAACAATATTCCCAATAGTGATGGATCAACTAAAAGGTTTTTCATTTACTATTTTATTATTATGTACCTACTTAATTATTATAGATTTTAATTATTTTCTTAAACCATTACTTCTTTTTAGAAATTATCATATCTGCTTTTGTTTTAGACAATATTTAGAACTATTCATAGCCCCAATCCCACCCATAAATAGGAGGATAATGTGCTTCAGCACACTCAAACTCACATCTTTCTGAATCTATACCGATCAAATTAAGACTCAATCGGCAAATATCACGTTCTTTTTTTTATTCAGAGTAATAATGGTTAGTTACATTTTGTATTATATATAGATAGTTATGATTATAAAATGATTTAAACATAAGACTAATTGTGCTAATTTAAAATAAATTTGGTTCTGTATAACAATTACTACTACCAAACTACAGAATCATCATTATGATATTGGGCTGTTAAGGCATCCATTTTTTTATTTTCTTTAAAATGGATTTTTCTAGAGCTAACCTAATTCCATATTACTTTATCATGAACCAAAAACTTTTAAAATTTCAAAATTTTAGTTCTCGCCAAATGATAATTGCTAAATTTATTAAGTTTTATTATTTTCAAAATCTGATGCAGCAAACATATTACCTTATGTGTAATGTCACGTCCGCTTGTTATTTCTATGTATTATTCACTAAAAATTCAGTTAATAAATTAATGGCTATCATTTGTGCTAGTAATAAAATTTCAAAGTTCAGAAAGTATAGGAGACTTAGAATGATTCAATTAGAGAATATGAGCTAAATCTATAGCTAAATACATAGTTCAATATTAATAACTGAATTTAATCAAATGAATTAGTGATTATCATTTGTGTTAGTATTGAAATTTTAAAATTCAAAAAATATAAAAATTAAAATTAGACAAATTAAACTACAAAGACTAATAAAAAAATTTAAAAATTATATCAAGCTACCACCTTACAATTTTTCTTTTTTGAAATTAAAGAGAATTTATTCAGGAGAGAAAAAAAAAACATTCCTTACATAGGACCGTACACCCCAATAGGAAAAACAGAGCATACAGCTTACAGTAAGAATTGTGCACCCAAGAAAAGACATCAAATTACCGAAACAACCAAGAACACACCTCAGAAAAGCAGGATTAATAAAATAAATAAATAGAGATAAAAGCATTAGTACCTAAAATCGGTAACTTTTCAAACTTGGTCCCTAAATTTTTTTTGGGTTCACATTAGTCCCAAAGCTTGCACTTAATTTAATCCTTAAACTTGGATTCTATTAATGTATGATGACATGTTACTTTGATATGTCATCACCTAAAATTTTAAAAAATATTTAAAAAATTCTAAGCGATGATGTAACATAATCTTAGAGTGTCACGTTATTATACATTTATAGAATCTTAATCAAATTGGAAAAAGCTATCAAGTTCAGGGATTAAGGTGAAAAAAATAAATTTTAAAAACCAAGATGAGAAAAGTTATTAAATTTAAGGACTAAATCTTACTTTATCTTTCAAAAATATTAAGGTCCCTTTTCCTATAGTAAGCTTTGATGCTTCACACACGAGGGACATGCTTAAAAATTTGTAATTTAGTTTCAAGAATTTAATTTTTTTTATTTTTTTAGATTTCAAAATTTAGATTTAATTGTTAATTTTATTAGGAATTTTTTATTTAATTAATTGGTATGAGATTTTTGAAAACAGATGAGAGCGTTTTGTAAAACAACATGAAAAACCGACGTTTCTGTCAAAGCCCTTGAAGAGGAAAGAGAACCGTGTAATTAGCAGGCTTAACATTCAATTGTAACAGGTCTCATTGCAACTCTTTCGGTACAGGAAATTGACCGAACAGTTTGAGTGCATGGTCCATGTCACCAGAGAAAATAACCAGTTTGAGTTGCAATGATTTACTGTGCATGAGACTACTAAACATCAATTTGACCAAAAAATAAGGCTCTGTCATCATACCTTCAAGGTAGGCTGCACCAGCCGGGAATCGAACCCGGGTCTGTACCGTGGCAGGGTACTATTCTACCACTAGACCACTGGTGCTTCTTGATAATCTGAAGTATAAGTTTCTATATTAATATAATCAAACTAAAAAAGAAGCGAAATATTTTGAGAATTATGGATTCATGAAAGGAATTTGATAGTGTGAACGGAGTAGAAAAAAAGAAAAAAGAGTTTGAAAGAGATTCCATTTTGCCATACGTCCATATGACTTAGGGCTAGTTTGACAATGTTTTTGAAAAGTACTTTTGAGAAGTACTTTTAAAAATTTTGAGTGTTTGGTATTACTGTCAAAAAGTGATTTGAGAAATAAAATTTCATTGTAGACATGATATTATAAAGTAACAAATATGTATTTAAATAATTTTCAAATTAGTTAATATTATGATATTTTAGCAAAAATTTAAAAAATAATTTATTCTAAGTTATTGTTAATATTGTAATATATAATTTTAATTTTAAATATTTCTAAGTAATTAATATTAATTATTTTTTATTTTTAATTAATGCTTTTAACACATTTGTATTATTTTATTTTAAAATGTATTTGAATATATAACTCATATTAAATATTAACATAACATAGAAAACATAAACCTAACAAATTAAAATATTACATATATTTGAATTAAAGTTTCAAAAAAGGGATAATATTTATATACCAAATATAAATACTAAAAATTTTACAATAGCATTTACAATTTGGAAGAAGAAATAGTAAGGTTAAAAAAGTAAAATACCAGCCAAAAGTACTTTTGGGCTAAAAAAAGCTAAAAATTTTTGCTTTTTTATCTGTGAAAAAGCACTTAATATAAATTAAAAAATTTTCTACACTGACGTTTGTTCTTTATTGCTTTTTAGGGAAAAAACACTTTTTAATGGAAAAGTTCATCTGAGAAGCATTGGAGAACACAGCTTTAATGCAGTTTAGCACTGTTATCAAGTGTTTTTAGAAAGTTTATGAAAGAATATAGTTTATTAATTTCGTATGTTTAACATTACAGTAAAAAATTAAAATATTCATTATGTTGGAAATTGAAAATAAATTGTTTTAAATATTATTTAAATAATTTAATATAATTATACATAAAATATACATTTTAAATATTTTTGCTTTTAATAATTAATGAATTATTTTTAAATTTAATGATATATGAAATATTTTAAATTTTTAGATATAATAATAAATAATATTTAACATCTAACATATTAGCATAAAATTTTGTCAACATTGACTGTGATTAGATCTGTCCAAGGGTCAGGTAGCTTATTCGATATAATTTAGATCAAACTTGAATAAAGATTTTTACACTTTGGGCTAGACTAGTCCATCTTAAATTTAACTTAAATGATAAAAAAAATATTTTGAATTTATATTTAATTATAAAAGTATATAAATATCAATTAAAAATATAATTTTAATATATTATTATTTTTTGAATAATGAAAAGGGATTTTTGAGCAGGTGTTGCAAGCCCAAAAACTAGCCTAGAGTTGAAACTTTTTTTTAGCACGTTTGACACCACTAGCTGTGATCAAATTGACCTTTCTCCATTACAGGTTTGCCAGCATCTTCCTTGTGGGGTTCAACTTACAACTCTCTTCAATCATATTAGTACAAAAATGTTTTTTTTTTCCTTTTTTTTTTACCTTTAACTAATCAATAATTTCTCCATTTATGTTCCTTAATTAATCATCAATTATATCCACTGAAATCCAACATGTACATGTTTCAAATCTCACTAACCTTTTAGATTCAAGCCTTAACTGTGCTAGTCTTTCCAGTAAGTTCGTGAAATTTTAGTAAAAGAGTCCCTCGATGCTCACAATGCTGCTTGAAAAGAACTTGGTGTTCCCCCATGAGATGGGACAATGTGTTGGCAGGCTTTGCACTGAGTTACGCTCATGGCCGGGTCAACAATTGCACTCTTGTGCATGCACAAGACCCTTCGGGTCAGAATCTTGCTTGGAGCAACAGCCCTGATTTTTCAGCAACCGATGCTGTCGGACTTTGGCTGACTCAAAAGCAGGATTTTTAAGGAAAAAGCTTATTGACATGGGAAACAAGATACAAAATCGTGCAAGACTTAACATCGGCATTGCTGTATCCGTATGAAGAAGGAGATTACTGTGTATTACTTAGAGATATCAAGACCAACAACATTATGTTGGATTCCAGCTTTGATGATAAACTCGGAGACTACGGATTAGCTAGGTTAGTTGATCATTCAAAAGGGTTAAAAAACACTCTTTTAGCAGGGGTGGGATACATTGCTCTTGAATGTCTATCTTCGGGCAAGGCTAGCGAAGAATCCGATGTATATAGTTTTGGAGTAGTGGCATTAGAAATTGCTTGTGGTAAAAGGTCAATTGAACCCAAATTTCATGAGCTTGACGCTCTATTACTTCCATGGGTGTGGGAATCATATGGAAATGGAAAGGTTCTTGACGTGGCTGACAAGAAAATAGGAATGGAATTCGACCCAAAACAAATGGAATGTTTGGTGATTGTTGGACTATGGTGTGCGCACCCAAATCTCAAACTAAGACCATCAATCAGGCAAGTCATTTAAGCTCTTCATATCGAGGCACAGTTGCCAAATCTTCCAAGCACAATACCTGTTCCCTGTTATAATGCACCTATTGCTCCAGGAATTGGAACAAGCGAGCCAGTATTTGTTGGAACAACGGAAATGTGTAAATATACACAATCACAATAAGTAATAAAGTGACAAATAAATATCGAGTTATCGTAGCTACAGAGACTATGTAAGAAAATATTTATGAAATACAATTAAAAACATTTTGGTGAAGGAAAATATTTTGTTTTGAAAGAAAAGGATTTAATAAAACTAGATTTTTACTAAGTAAATTAACTAAGAAAATTAAAAGGTAAAATTGTAAAGTATGAATTCTGAAAAATAAGTTTAATCAATATTATATAATTGTGTTAGATCAATTACTTTTCTTAACTTATTATTACTAAAACAATGTTTATGTTGTTATGAATATATTCACGGCAACTTAGTAATTTGTTAACTATAGCATATACAGACTTACCAAATTAACTGATCTCTTGAACATATTACTATGTCAATTCAAACAATTAATCAATTTTAATAAACAAGTAAAATATTACGTTAAGTAACAATATATTTCTACATTGAAACAGTTTAATCACAATAATCTTGCAAGTTATGCAAGGCTAATGTACCGTTTAATACCGTCGCTAATTTAACCTTCAACTACCTTAGAAGATTAAATATGCACTGAATAAGTATTGTGTCAATTAATTACAATTTTAATACAATTAATAATTAATTCATTAGTTACCATTCAATACGATTAATTCACAAAATCAAATTTCGTTCGTGGCAGAAAATATAGCCAGAAAGGCTATTTCAATAGCGGCGTCAAAAATGCCTATAAAAGCTCAATTTATTATTTCAGGATAGGAATATAGAACCAAAGAAAAGAAGTCTTATCTTGGGAATAAAAAAACAATTGCGAGTTTCTTTTTTTTTTGACAAACAATATTTCTTTTTTTCTTCGTTCTTTGTTACATTGAAAAAAGAGATTTAAAAAATGATTCAACCTCAGACCCATTTGAATGTAGTAGATAACAAGGGGACCCGAGAATTGATGTGTATTCGAGTCATGGGAGCTAGTAATCGCCGATATGCTCATATTGGTGACGTTATTATTGCTGTGATCAAGGAAGCAGTACCAAATACATCTCTAGAAAGATCAAAAGTGATCAGAGCTGTAATTGTACGTACTCGTAAAGAACTCAAACGCGACAACGAGATGATAATATGATATGATGACAATGCTGCCGTTGTCATTGATCAAGAAGGAAATCCAAAAGGAACTCAAATTTTTGGTGTGATCCCTTGGGAATTGAGACAATTAAATTTCACTAAAATAGTTTCATTAGGCATTTCACGCCTAGTGCTACCATTTTTCTTCACATAACTACACCTAACCAAAATCCACAAACCTGATACCACATACCAATACCAACCCAAGTGAAAAAAAAAATCCACACATAAAACCTAAAACCAACCTAATTCTCTAAAAGAAAAAAAATGAGAAAGGGCCAAATGGCCAAATGTGGCCCAAGAAAGAAAAAAAATGAGAGAAAACCCAAACAAAAAAAGAAAGAAAGAAAAAGAAAAACACTCCTCAAGCCCATAAACCCCCACCCTTCTTCACACTTCTTTCTTCCTTCTTCTATTTAAAAACCCTAACCCTATTACTACCTTCCCAACCGCCACTGTAATACTCCTAACCCGTGTCCGTCGCCGGATCTAGGGTTATTAAGTATTACCGGACATAACATAACTCATTAAATAAAAAAAATTTTAATTAAATTTATGTACCATAGCTGAACACATATTAAAACCAAACAAGTAAATTTAATCTATTTATTATCTAAAATTCTTAGCAGAATTATTCCTTAACATAGTAAGATTTTTTTTAATTAATATTTAAATCTTTGTGCACATAATATGCCATAACCAAAATATTATAATTCAAACATAATGAGCACATGATTAAATTTAATATTACATACAACTTCTATACACATGTACAATTACTCATAAATATTAACCTCAAATGGACCTATGCATATACCATCATAACATAGCCAATTGATTTTCATATATAAGTCATATCTATCAGTTCCAACTTATTCATAATCAACTTAACCTCATTTAATACTTTCACATTTAGCATGTGATTTATTTTATAATTAAGTCAAATATCCCTATATCACATATTATATCCTAAATCCAAATGATTAAGTCAAACATACAATTTACTTAATCATCTCAATCCAATATGCCAAAAACAATAAATCAAAATATAACCTTTTAAATTTCATACCATAGCCAATTATATGTCATACCAAAATCGAACAAACCATGCACAAAATAATATGAACATATACTACATCTTAGTCCATAAAAGCTAATGCATTAATAAAATTTCAAAACAAAAGAGATAAGCCATTTTCGCATGGCTAATAATCTCATCTATATACATTGATTCCAAATCAACATTTCAACTATGCTATACATGCCATAAGATCGGATTCAAACTTAACAAAATACCAAAAGGCGAGTCGATAGTTTGATAGACTATGCTGACGATCCCTGAGCTCGTAACGCGTCTCCAAAATCTATAAAACATAAAAATAAATTGAACACACCCAAAATAAGCGATTAAAGATTAGTAAGTCATAAGCAAAAATTTACAAATATATTTATATCAATAATTATTTAATCATTAAGTTAAATAAACAAATCATATGACCAAATATACATAAATATTTAGCAAAGTCAAATATTCAATAAATCATTATGCCGAAATATGGATATACTCAAATAGATAACTTATACTTTATATTACATTTGAAACTATTAACAATTTAATACAATCAACTTACCTTATCACTAATTAAACAAATGGTTGATGCATACCTGAATCATTTAACTCTCTTAGCACATTTATTTTCTTTTACCATTTCTCACGTAAAACTTGTTAAACATAGAGCATTATATAAAACACTGGCATAAAGCCTGCTAGGCACAAAGCCCGATACATTTCACCGGCACAGAGCCTGCTAGGCATAAAGTCCGAACTTACAAAATTATTCTTCACCTAATTCACATCTAAAGTAAATCGTTCTCGGAATATAAACAATTCACTATATTACATTCGGCCATAGCTTATGTAACTTCAAATAATTTATTTCAATGCATAACAAATATATATACATTCGGCCATAGTTTAATTCATTTCTCTGCATAACAATTACATATACATTCAGCTATAGATTAATTCATTTCAATGTATAACAAATATATATATACATTCGGCCATAACCTATGTAATTTCAAATAATTTATTTCAATGCATAACAAATATATATACGTTCGGCCATAGCTTAATTCATATCTCTGCATAACAATTACATATACATTCAACTATAGATTAATTCATTTCAATGTATAACAAATATATATACATTCGGCCATAACCTATGTAATTTCAAATAAATTATTTTAATGCATAACAAATATATATACATTCGTAGTTAATTTAACATTTAAACGCTTATTGACTTACCTCAGATTTCGTTGACTATTAATTCGGCTATTCAACCACTTTTGTCTTTCCCCGATCCAAATTTGACTTCTTTAATTCTTGATCTAAATAAATTCAAATTAAACTTATTTAAACATTATTCCATCAAATTTAGCCTAAATTCACATAAATGGGAAAATTACAATTTTGCCCCTAATATTTTACATTTTTCACAATTTAGTCCTTTTTTGCACAAAACACAAAATATTCCAAATAAATTTTACTATAGTATGGCCGAATACTCCTAATCTCATATAGGTCCTTGCATGTCATTTATTTCACATTCTAGTCCCTCAATTTCATATTTTCTTAATTTAGTCCTTAATACACAATTTTATCAAAAATTACTAATTATAACATGAAAATCTAACAACATATATTTATTTTCCATCTATTAACATCATAAAACTCAAGCATTCATCAATGGCACATTTCAAAATTATCCACAATTCACAAAATTAAGACATGGGTTTTAAAGTATACGAAGCAACGATCTCAGAAACGTAAAAATTATCAAAGTCAAGCAAAATACATACCAAATTTTAGCTTCTAAACTGCCAAATGTTTAAAACACCAAAGGTGTTCTTTGTTCTTCAATTTTCGGCAAAACAAAGTCAAATGCATGGCCACTTTCATGTTTTATTTTATTTAATACATATAAATACCTAATTTACTATTTTAACCTTTATTTATTCATTTAAAATCCACTAAAATTTGTCTATAATAGTCCACTCATAATTTATTTGGTATAATATCAACATCAGGACCCCACATTAGAAAAACCATAGCAATAAAGTACTTTAGCAATTAACTAGCCACTTTTACATTTTATGCGATTAAGTCCTTTTATCAAATTAAACACACAAATGGTCAAATTAATTTATAAAAATTTCACACAATCAAATTCAAATATCACAGACACAGAAAATAATACTAAAATATTTTTTTAGACTCGGATTTGTGGTCTCGAAACTACTGTTCCGATTAGGGTCAAAATCGGGCTGTTACAGCCACCATCATCTCCTAACACCACCGTGGCACCAATTAATCACCGATTCTTTTTCTTTTTCTTCTTTCCTCATACAACCACACCAAGCTAGCACCAAATGGCACCGTTTTGCAAGCACCGTTGCTCGTGTCCTTTCTCCTTCACTTCCATCGACCTTGGACATCACAAAACTGTCGCGGTCTCGATATTTCTCTCCTCGCCGATCTACTCTCTTTTCGTTGCCATAACGCCACCTCACCTCTTATTTATTCCACTATCGAACCTCTCCTCCTCTTTAGAAATCGCTATCACCTCAAGCCCGAATGACCGCTACTCTGTTCACATTTGTTTTCCCCTAACCCAAATGTCGCCATCCGCCACCGGGAGATCGCCGTTGTGAGCAACCGTAATAGACATCATTTCTTTCGCAAACCCAAACATAAACTATGGTGTGCACTAGAAACCAAGTGGCCTACGGATTCCCGATCTCTCTTAATCGCGGTCGAAACTGATTTTTGGTTCCTTCAGTTATTGATTTAGACAATGAAGACTCAGATCAAGAAAGAATGCTCTCACAGCAGTCTCGCTACTCCCAAAAGGTTGGTTCCTAACTTACAACCTATTTTACCTGTACTAACGTACTATGCAAGTTACTTAGACGAGGCCGGGACTTATAACAACCATAGCAAAGGTCCTTCGCATAGAAATGAGCATGTTCCTCAAAGTTGAACATGGTTGTCCAACACTCGAACACATCAACCATCACTTGATAAACCAATAACATCTCCACATAATAGTATTAAAGCTGCTAAAAATTCGAGCCCACCACCCGACTTGCCTAAAGAAAATGTTCAACCACCCCGAGACGGTTAGCGTAATAGGCGAGGTTGTACCCACACTATACCGGCAGAAACATGACTTTGAAGGTCTCTAAACTTTGCAACCGCAGAGCATCACACAAGATACGACGACATTCGAAAACGACCACTCCTGATCTGTAAGAAAATTGATCTTTACACTCTTGACATGCTTAATATACATGATGTTGAATTAAATTATTTTGATGTTATTGGTTGGAATTCGTTTGAGAATATTTCATGTGTTGCGTATTATGAACTAGCCTATGAGTTCTATGTAATGTTTAGTTTCAATATTAATGCATTGCAAACTATTGAAACTCGAGATGTTATCTGTTTTGGATTACATGGTAAGGATTTTAAGATGTTAATTTCAGATTTTAACATTGCTATAGGTTTCGCTGACCCTAACGAGGTTCAAGCTGATTCATATCATACTGCTTTATTGGATATACCAAGTAATTTTAATGCTAATGATGCTTATTCTATTTTAACTCAACCTAGGAATCATCTTTACAATCCTAAGACCTCTAAGGACTTGTCAGTGCATGAACCAACTTTAAGATATATTCATCAGTTTTTAGCTTTTAGCTATACAAGCTTAAATGATTCATCATCTGTTTTAACCAAGACAGAGTTATTCTTCTTATGGTGTATGCATTTTGGATATAAGGTTAATTTAAGATATTAGTTTGCACGAAATTTTCATGTTGATTTACGCTCTAATCGACCACTCATTCTTGGGTCATATATTATAAATTTAATCTCTCAACTTTTTCCTTCTGAATTCAATTTTTCCTCCTTTAAATGTGCATATACTATGAATCATATAGATGAGTATTGTTTGGATTCTATGGGTTTGCTTGCTGACACCCCTACTGCATATTATTTTGTTCCTCCAAGTATGCGAACTGCTCACAATAATAGAGTCTTTCGCCAACGTCACAACTTCGCTACTAGGGAGCCAGAGGAGCAGCCTCCTTCATTTGTAGAGCAATGCTTAAGCTGCATCAAAGCTCATCTCGAAACAATGGAAACCTAAGTCTCCACAATTCTCGTCATCTTACAAAGTAGTCACTCCCAACGCTGGCAACCACGCTAGATATACACAGGGAGTATACTTGACATTTCTCTCTACTTACTTTAATTCTTATACAATATGCTTGAGGTCAAGCATAGGCTAAGTAAGTGGATTTGATAGTATGTTTATTTTGCATATTTTACGTGTTCAAATCAATTAGTTCTTGAAATAATTCTTGCTAAATTGATGATTTTATGTTTAATTCTGTCAAGAACGAAATTCGGATGCTTTAATTCAAAAACAATAACAACCAAATAATAACAAAATGGTAACAAAAATAACTTATTCAGGCCGGGCCAAAAAAATCTACCTGATGCCAGTTCCCTTTAGAAAACGAGCTTTATTTTTTTGTCCAAACCCATTTTTCAAGCCTATATTTTTGCCCAAACCCTTTCATTCTTCAGACAAGCCTTCGGACTTGAACAGATAACTCGGTCCATGATCAAATCTACTCACAAGCTGATTGAATTTTGGTTTTATATTTTTAAAACATATTTATTTTATTTTGTATTATAAAATCTCAATTTGAACTTAAAGTTGAATTTAAGCTTAGCATAAATAATCAAGTTTAAAATGAAAGATGTGAATTTAAACATATTTTATACCTTCAATTTGAATTGAGTTTAAGCTTGAACTACTATAAATTAAGCTCGAGTCAACTAGATTAAACCCGTCTTCAGTGAAATCTAATTGCAATCAAAAGAAAATAGACAAAGATTACCTCTCGGAAGTCTGGGTTTTTATGAGTTCATTCTTGAATTAAATTTATAATGTAAAACTAGGCAAACATTTTACATTCATCACACTATTTATTTAAGATTTTCCATTTAGTCCTTTTATAGTTTATAAAATTTTAAATTGTAATAGTAAAATTGTACTTTAACCCCTAAAAATGATAAAATTTTGATTTAATCTTTTAAAATTATAAAAATATAAACTATTAAAATGATAAAATTATATATTTTATTATCATAAAAATATACAATTTAATTTCGAACAAAAAAAATTCGTAAGAAAAGATGTTTTAACCCCACTGGTGCGTGCCGAGGCCATTTTAATGTTTTATTAACAAATGATAAATGCTTCAGGAACTATATTTACTTTTTGCACGGCCAACTCAACTATGCTTTTCTTCTTCTTTTTTGCATTTTACCATAATGTTAAATTTCAGCTTTGGTCCTTCTAATATGTCTAAATTCGATATTTAATCTATATACTTGAATTTCTAAACTAATTTGATCCTTTTAATTTTATAATATTATAAATTGGTCAAAATAGTTAATATCGTTATCTTTCGATTACATATTATGTGATTATATATAATTTGAATACCTCAAATCTTAGATACTAACATATGACTTCTTATTTCTTTACATTTGAATTGCCTTTTTTTTTTTTTACATTGTAAAACAATGGTCAAATTTCAATTTTGACCTTTTTTTAGAAATAAAGTATGGCCATAAACTATACTGAAATTTGAGATTTAATCTATATTTTTTTACTTAATTTGGTCCCTCCACTTTTATAATATTATTAGATAGTCTAAATAATAACATTATTCTAATAGAAAAGCATATATTTAATCATGTCAATTTCGAATATGCATTTTTAAGGAAAAAAATCCTAATTAGTATTTTCAATTTCTTTTTGTTACATGACTACCAAATACACCTCTAGAAAGATCATAAGTGATCACAGCTGTAATTGTACGTACTCGTAAAGAACTCAAAAGCGTTAACGAGATGATAATATGATATGATGACAATGCTGTCGTTGTCATTGATCAAGAAGGAAATCCAAAAGGAACTCAAATTTTTGGCGTGATCCCCCGGGAATTGAGACAATTAAATTTCACTAAAATAGTTTCATTAGGCATTTCACGCCTAGTGCTACCATTTTTCTTCACATAACCACACCTAACCAAAATCCACAAACCTGATACCACATACCAATACCAACCCAAGTGAAAAAAAATCCACACATAAAACCCAAAACCAACCCAATTCCCCAAACCCAAAAAAGTCCAAAGTAACCCAAAAGAAAAAAAATGAGAAAGGGCCAAATGGCCAAATGTGGCCCAAGAAAGAAAAAAAATGAGAGAAAACCCAAACAAAAAAAAGAAAGAAAAAGAAAAACACTCTTCAAGCCCGTAAACCCCCACCCTTCTTCACACTTCTTTCTTCCTTCTTCTATTTAAAAACTCTAACCCCATTATTACCTTCCCAATTGCCACCATCATCGCCTAACACCACCGTGGCACCGATTAATCACCAATTCTTTTCTTTTTCTTCTTTCCTCGTACAACCGCACCAAGCTAGCACCAAATGGCACCGTTTTGCGAGCACCATCACTTGTGTCCTTTTCTCCCTCACTTCCATCGACCTTGGACCTCACAAAACCGTCGCGATCTCGATATTTCTCTCCTCGCCGATCTACTCTATTTTCCTTGCCATAACGCCACCTCACCTCTTATTTATTCCACTATCGAACCTCTCCTCCTATTTAGAAATCGCTATCACCTCAATCCCGAATGATCGTTGCTCTGTTCACCTTTGTTTTCCCCTAACCCAAACGTCGCCATCCACCATCGGGAGATCGCTGTTGTGAGCAACCGTAATAGACATCATTTCTTTCGCAAACCCAAACACAAACTATGGTGTGCACTAGAAACCAAGTGGCCTACAGATTCCCTGTCTCTCTTAATCGCGGTCGAAACTGATTTTTGGCTCCTTCAGTTATCGATTTAGACAATGAAGACTCAGATTGAGAAAGAATGCTCTCACAGCAGTCTCGCTACTCCCAAAAAGTCGATTCCTAACTTACAACCTATTTTACCTTTACTAACGTACTATGCAAGTTACTTAGACGAGGCCGGGACTTCTAACAACCATGGCAAAGGTCCTTCGAATAGAAATGAGCATGTTCCTCAAAGTTGAACATGGTTGTCCAACACTCGAAAACATCGACCATCACTTGATAAACCAATAACATCTCCATATAGTAGTATTAAAGATGCTAAAAATTCGAGCCCACCACCTGACTTGCCTAAAGAAAATGTTCAACGACCCCGAGACGGTCAACGTAAAAGGCGAGGTTGTACCCACACTATACCGACAGAAACACAACTTCGAGGGTCTCTAAACTTTGCAACTGCAGAGCATCGTACAAGATACGACGACATTCGAAAACGACCACTCCTGATCTGTAAGAAAATTGATCTTTACACTCTTGACATGCTTAATATACATGATGTTGAATTAAACTATTTTGATGTTATTGGTTGGAATTCGTTTGCGAATATTTCATGTGTTGTGTATTATGAACTAGCCTATGAGTTTTATGCAATGTTTTGTTTCAATATTAATGCATTGCAAACTATTGAAACTCGAGATGTTATCTGTTTTCGATTACTTGGTAAGGATTTTAAGATGTTAATTTCAGATTTTAACATTGCTATAGGTTTCGCTGACCCTAACGAGGTTCAAGCTGATTCATATCATACTGCTTTATTGGATATACCAAGTAATTTTAATGCTAATGATGCTTATTCTATTTTAACTCAACCTAGGAATCATCTTTACAATCCTAAGACCTCTAAGGACTTGTCAGTGCATGAACCAACTTTAAGATATATTCATCAGTTTTTAGCTTTTAGCTATACAAGCTTAAATGATTCATCATCTGTTTTAACCAAGACAGAGTTATTCTTCTTATGGTGTATGCATTTTGGATATAAGGTTAATTTAAGATATTAGTTTGCACGAAATTTTCATGTTGATTTACGCTCTAATCGACCACTTATTCTTGGGTCATATATTATAAATTTAATCTCTCAACTTTTTTCCTTCTGAATTCAATTTTTCCTCCTTAACATGTGCATATACTATGAATCATATAGATGAGTATTGTTTGGATTCTATGGGTTTGCTTGCTGACACCCCTACTGCATATTATTTTGTTCCTCCAAGTATGCGAACTGCTCGCAATAATAGGGTCTTTCACCAACGTCACAACTTCGCTACTAGGGAGCCAGAGGAGCAGCCTCATTCATCTATAGAGCAATGCTTAAGCTGCATCAAAGCTCACCTTGAAACAATGGAAACCTAAGTCTCCACGATTCTCGTCATCTTACAAAGTAGTCACTCCCAATGCTGGCAACCACGCTAGATATACACAGGGAGTATACTTGACATTTCTCTCTACTTACTTTAATTCTTAAACAATATGCTTGAGGTCAAGCATAGGCTAAGTAAGGGGATTTGATAGTATGTTTATTTTGCATATTTTACGTGTTCAAATCAATTAGTTCTTGAAATAATTCCTGCTAAATTGATGATTTTATGTTTAATTCTGTCAAGAACAAAATTCGGATGCTTTAATTCAAAAACAATAACAACAAAATAATAACGAAATGGTAACAAAAACAACTTATTCAGGCCGGGCCAAAAAAATCTACCTGATGCCAGTTCCCTTTAGAAAACGAGCTTTATTTTTTTGTCCAAACCCATTTTTCAAGCCTATATTTTTGCCCAAACCCTTTCATTCTTCGGACAAGCCTTCGGACTTGAGCAGATAACTCGGTCCATGATCAAATCTACTCACAAGCTGATTGAATTTTGGTTATATTTTTAAAACATATTTATTTTATTTTGTATTATAAAATCTCAATTTGAACTTAAAGTTGAATTTAAGCTTAGCATAAACAATCAAGTTTAAAATGAAAGATGTGAATTTAAGCTTATTTATACATTCAATTTGAATTGAGTTTAAGCTTGAACTACTATAAATTAAGCTCGAGTCAACTAGATTAAACCCGTCTTCAATGAAATCTAATTGCAATGAAAAGAAAATAGACAAATTAGATTACCTCACGGAAGTTTGGGTTTTTATGAGTTCATTCTTGAATTAAAATTTATAATGTAAAACTAGGCAAACATTTTACATTCATCACACTATTTATTTAAGATTTTCCATTTAGTCCTTTTATAGTTTATAAAATTTTAAATTGTAATAGTAAAATTGTACTTTAACCCCTAAAAATGATAAAATTTTGATTTAATCCTTTACAATTATAAAAAAATATAAACTATTAAAATAATAAAATTATATTTTTATTATCATAAAAATATACAATTTAATTTCGAACAAAAAAAATTCCTAAGAAAAGATGTTTTAACCCCACTGGTGCGTGCTGAGGCCTTTTTAATGTTTGGAACTATATTTACTTTTTGCGCGGCTAACTCAACTATGCTTTTCTTCTTCTTTTTTTGCATTTTACCATAATGTTAAATTTCAGCTTTTGTCCTTCTAATATGTCTAAATTTGATATTTAATCTATATACTTGAATTTCTAAACTAATTTGATCTTTTTAATTTTATAATATTATAAATTGGTCAAAATAGTTAATATCGTTAACTTTCGATTACATATTATGTGATTATATATAATTTGAATACCTCAAATCTTAGAGACTAACATATGACTTCTTATTTCTTTACATTTGCATTGCCTTTTTTTTTACATTATAAAAAAATGGTCAAATTTCAATTTTGACCTTTTTTTTAGAAATAAAGTATGGCCATAAACTATACTGAAATTTGAGATTTAATCTATATTTTTTTACATAATTTGGTCCCTCTACTTTTATAATATTATTAGTTAGTCTAAATAATAAATATTGTTAACTATTTCAATTAAAATGATATATATATATATAATAACATTATTCTAATAGAAAAAACATATATTTAATCATGTCAATTTCGAATATGCATTTTTAAGGAAAAAAATCCTAATTAGTATTTTCAATTTCTTTTTGTTACATGACTACCAAGTGAATTTTTTTTAATTTTAAAATTTCACACTAAAAAAACTAATAAAATAATTTTAACGGTGGCGTCAACTAGACTTAAATGTTTAAATTCAAAGAGTAAAGGACTATATTCCCAAAAATAAAAATAAGGAGATTAAAATCCAAATGCAATTTAGAGTATATTTTAATATAAACAGAAAATCAACCCAACGTGAATCATAAATTGGAAAACAGTGCATGACAAAAATGCAACGATTTCAAGACGTTAGAGTTGCAGAAAATGTTATGTAGAAAGTCTAAATGGAAATGTTTGTCGCTTCCATTTTGAACATGAAATCCAATAAAATAGAGAAGACTAGAATCTTTTTGAGCAGCCAATGTGATGAATGACTGTCTCCCATCTCTATCACTTTCACTTTTTCACTGAAGTCTTTCAACATACATGTATGTAGTAAGTTAATATGCAACTTATTATAACAACATCTTTTATTTATTGTCTTTTATGTATTAAAAGAGAATATGATATTATTATATATTTTTTATATCAAGTTTTAAAAAATCATTACTGTTATCAATTTATTATGTTGTGATTGTTTAATAATTAATTCTGTAACACAAATTAATGTGACCATTAATAGTATCTTTTTATTATTCTTTAAACACTAAATATTTAACCTTTTTTCCTCCATTCTTTCTTTATTTTTCTTTGTCTACTCCTTCCTTCTCATTTTCTCTCAATCAAACTCGACTCGTCATTGCTAACTCTACTGTCTCTGGCCTTAGATTTCCAATAAAAATCTCTAAACATGTACAAAAGCCCACAATCCCCTCTCAACTTGTTGAATTAGAAGTTGAAAACAACAAAAATGAGAGAGAATGAGAGAGGGAGGAGATCGAATATATATATAAAGATGAACTCATATTTTCTTGGCTTGTCAAATTCCTAAATATTTGAAGCTCCAATAGAAGATTTCAACGATAAAAGCATTGGTTTTAGTGGGGAGAAGCTTTTGTTGGAATCTCAGTCCAATTTAGTGACTGACAGCAACGAAAGGGGCTAAGAATAGTTCAAAATTAGTTTTATTTTCGTAAATGTTTGGTTGGCTTCTTGGAAATCAAAACCAATGGAAGGAGAGAAAGGGAAAAGACCAATGATTTGGTGGGTTCTGATCGAAGATTGAAGGTCGGACGGTGGCGGTTGATGGTGGTAAAGTTGGCGGTAGGTAAGGCTAATGGGAAAGAAGAAGAGAGAGAAAAAAAAGAAGAAAAAGAGCACATGAAAAGAAGAGAAAGATAAAATCAAATAAAAACAGCGTTAACGATCACATCAACTTGATATTGAGCTTAAGTAACCATAATGTAATAAATAATCATATAATAAACTTTTAAAATTTAATATTCAAAATGTAAACTTAAGCAAATGGAAGTTATCAATTTTATAACTCACCTTGAAATTTAATTATTTCGTTTCAACATTCATATATTCTATAAATTAAATTTTAATTATATGAAAAGATGTTTAAAACACAATCCATAGAATTTCATTCTTGAACAAACCTAACTAAAGATCCCTTTAGATGAGTATTTATTGCGATTCGATGTGTTCAGCTTTTTTTTTGTCCTTTGCTATAATATCATTACAGTATTTAATCTCACAATTATTATTCTTTTTACACAAATCACAAATAAACACACTATTTATCTAAAAGAACCCTACAATAAAAGAAAGAAAAGAACTGTGGCAAAATCTTTATCCTGAGAGAAAAGATGAGATAGAAAGAAGGTGTGAGATTCTTACAGAACAGAAAAGAAGGAATGTAATTTGAAAATTAAACCACCTTAGTTTGGAAGTATATTAACCTCGAGCACTCAAAACCCGACACTCCATGTAAAGCAAACCTTCTTTTTCTTTCTTTCCCCCCCCCCCTACTCCTTATCTTTGTCCCCCCCTTAATGTTGCAATATTCGAGGTTGATAGATCCAAAAACTAACATATCTTTGTCTTCTTATGTCTTTCTTTCTTTTTGGCTTTTCTTACTTAAGCTGTAAATGGAGGATAGAAGCTTCATGAACCTTATGTATTGAGCCAAATTCTGTCAATTTTTACAGCTAAATATCAGATATAATATCACATAGCCGGTCGTTTTCAATGATTATACAAGCACCATTGTCTTTTATAATAGAAAAAAATTACATAAACATTAATTCTCGAATTTAAATTTAAACATGTTGATCCAGTCTTAGTCGATTGATATATATATTATTGTCAATACAAGAGAACGTGGATTCGAGTTACTAAAGCACATTTTTTTCTTATTTATGGGTTGGAAATGGGCTAAAGGTAGTTTTAAGCATTGTGTCAAAAAAAGCAAATATAATCAAAACCTATAATGAGATTATTCAAAAAAAATTTAAACAACATCATTTGTCATTTAGATTTTGGGGGAGAAAAATTCGAAGTTGCTGGATATTAATAATTTGATTAAGGAATTAAAATGGGTATCTTATAATAATTTTTTTGTTAATAAAATAAACATTTATGTTACGTTGGTAGGAGTATTATTTTTTATACATGTTTTAATATATGGGTTAGTAATAAACTAAATCAATTGGTAATATTTAACCACTCTCATGACTTGTTTTTAGCAAAAAGGAAAGAAAAAATTTCGCTTATTTTAAAGATGTCTTATTTTTTTTACAAGAGTTTATACTTTGTACTAACTATTCTTTATTGGGTAAATTATATACTATGACCACGTTATTGTTTTGGTCACCCAACTTTAAAAATTTTTAATTTAGGTACTAATGTTTGTATTCGTTCCTGTTCTGGTCACATGTTATTAAATTGATAACGGAAACAATGACGTGACCTTTTTTTCTAACTAGCATAATAATACATTCAGTTCCCAAGACTTACATATTCTATCAATTTGATCCTAATTTTAAATAATTCAATAAATTTAAACTTTCATATTTATAAATTCTATCAATCAATCTAACCAAAGCTTTCAATTTTAAAAGAGAGACTTACATATTCCTACTTGTTTTCGGATTGAGCAGGCGGATTTTGAAACCAAATCAAAGAATCAAACACTCGAACTCCCATCCACGCCCAACCGAATGACTCGCATTTGGTGCTCTTCTTCATCCTCTTCCTAGCCCGTCCCTTTCATTGTTTGAAAAAAACCTATACAGAGTTTGAGCTACCGAACCAATCATCCACCGAGTATCCCCTCCTTGTTTCATCCATTCTTTCAAACACTGTTTTTTTTAAAAAGGTTTTTAAGTTAATTAAACTATTTCTTTTCTACCCAACAATGCCTTCTCTCACCCCTTCCCAATTCATTTCCGTGTGCCCACCACGCACTGCTCCACCATTTCCCAATTCCCAGTTCCATTGCTAGCGTACAAAGAAAATATGTGTATATAAATATGATAGACCTCTTTCTGGAATCAGAGCAAACTTAGACAGGGCAAACAAGGGCCTTGGCATCTCTGAAATGAAAAAAAAAATTATATGGATAAATTACACTTCGGTCCTAAAAATAAAAAAAATTATTAAATCCCTTCAAAATTTATAAAATCATAAATTAATAAATGATAAAATTATATTTTCACCTCTCAAAAATATATAATTCAATGGATTCACCCCTGCTTAGAATATACTATTTAGTTTATAATTTATGATTTTGTTATTCTAATGCAAAATTGTCAACAAGTAGAAGCCACCATGGTTCTATGTAAGCCTTGTTTATAAGACAATGTCCGCGGCGGTGGCCATGATGATGTTGGTAATAATAATAATTATATTAAATATTTGAATTGCGTTTGAGGATCAAATTGATAAAAATTTTAAAAATAAATGGTTAAATAGATCAAATTATTTAGAATTAGGATCAAATTAATAGAATATGTAAGTATTAAGGACTAAATGTATTATTATACCGGTTAGAAAAAGACCACTTTATTATTTACATTATGAATTTAATGGCGCGTGACCAAAATAGGAACGAATATAAATATTAGCATCTAAATTGAAAATTTTTAAATTTAAGTGACCAAAACAAGAACACAAACATAATTGAATGGCCATTTCTATAATTTAACTTTAAATTTTAGTAAAATCTAAAGTTGTTACTGCTGTAAATATTAGTAAATAATGTATGCGGTGAACCATGACAATCAGAACAATTTCAACCTTTTGATTTTTCTAGGCCATAGATATATAAATACTACCAAATAAAAAGTCAACAATAATATTTAAAGGGGTAAAAAATATTAAAACTTGCTTTCTTTCTTCTTCTTTTTTGAATTAATTTAAAATTAAAAGCAGCAATTCCATAAATAAATAAAAGTAACAACATTTTCTTATAAAATTACTAATAATAACAACCATACTAAAAAATATATAAATATCTTAAAAATATATATAATCTATTCGAGAAATTGCTATTTTTGATACAATGCCTACAACTACTCATAGTCCCTCCTCAACCTTGAAATAAAAGGACAATGCGCTTCAACGCACTCAAGCCCATGTCTTCCTACACTGACAATAATGCCAATACCAATCGAATTAAGACTCAATCCACATACATTTGTTTTATTTTAAAATGATATATTTAAAATGATTTACATGGCTACTTTCAATTTATTTTTAGCATATATGCTCACTTAAAAATGGATTCGAGAAAGTATAAAATAATTTGTAAATATATAATCCAAACTAGTTTTAAAATTAAATATTTGAAATTTGGAAACATAAAATATTTTAAAACTAAAAAAAAACAAATAATCACGTTTCGAACAACAAAATTCGATATTTTTTGAGCATCGACAAATCAATTTTAAAAAATATGAGTGTAATAGTTTTTAAACATAGATATACTTTTATATAATTAATTATCTTTTTTAAGAAAATTTTTATTAATAGGTTTGTTAACTATTGTCAACTTTATTTATTTATTGAATTTTTATTTTTAGTTTTAAATTAGTTGAAATATTTACTTACAAATAAAAAAATTTAGAAAGTAAGATGTGATCATCTTTATATCCTTTCCTAATGTATGAGACTAAATCATATGAGTATGAAAAGTGTTATGAAAAACTGTGAATATTAAACATATAAATAATTAAATTGAATTAAAGGAAAAAGGAGGAAGGATTAGGAGTGTGAATATATTAAGAGAGTGTCATTAAATAAAGATGGAATTGTAAAGATTGATGAAGGCCAAAATAATATTTTCTTAAATGATAATTATGATAAAAATATCATAATTATTGGTGAAATTAGATTTCTTGAATTATTTTGAAAATTGAAAATGAATAGTAGTCATTAGATGAAAATGATGATGTCTATATTCTTAAATAGATAGATTAAAACAAAATGGAAGATGGAATGAGTAAACCGATGGATATAATGCATAGAATGATAAATGACCAATTGAATCATTTGAGATATAAATCTCAACAAATTCAATTAACGGCTCTAATCAACCCTCCAAGAAATAATCCTTGGCAAATTGAAGGGTGAAGAATGAATCCCACGACTCCTTGAAGAAAATTGACAAGAAAACTATTTCTAAAAATCATAAGAAAGAAATCTTACACAAATAAACAAACTCCTAAAGTTGGAAACTTTATTAAAGAAAACAACTGTCTACTTAATGAACAATTAAGAAGCCTTTATATAGGCTAGATAAGTACTTCCAAATAAAACTCTAAAGTATACGGAAACTTTAATTAATCTAAACAATAAGTAGTTTTAAACTAAACTTTCTTGTTTGACTAAGAAACAAAAACTCCTATACAACTTAAAATACTTAAACAATATCCAAAATTTGGAATAAATAAATAATAAAATATAATAAATACAATATTGGACTCATGTATAATAAAAATTAAGCCTAAAAACCAAACCCAATATAATTTAAACTCGAATTAAAAGCCCGAAACTCATAATTCCCGTCATAATCTCGTCCAGAAATTCTGTTCATGTAGTCTTCACTAAAACTGTCATAACTTGAGCTCCCGAACTTGAAATAGAGTGATTTAAAGTGTGTTTTAAAGATAAGTGATATATCTTCAAACTCTATGCAGACATCTAAGCCCATAAATGTTTGGATTTCATCCAAAAATTCGTCGCAAGTTGACTAATATTTTCAGTTTGAAAATTGGCAGATTGATTAAGTTGACTTTAATAAAGTTCACTCATTCCATGCATGTATCATTCCTCATTTCCTCGAAAAGATTCATCCTCAGATATTGCCTTTGATCAAATCTTGGTTTGATTTGCTTGGCCTTTGACCTTGTTGTTGGACCTTAAGGTAGTGTAAGCTCATCACATCTATGGGTCTAAAATTGGGCCTTAAGACTCGCTTCAATAACTATAATACATTACAATTCAAGTTGAAGCTCCCTTTGTTCCATAATTCTGCATGCAACGTATATTTTCGACACACAATACAAAATTCGACTCACACCACCTAACCTTAACAACAATGATAGAAAGTAATATTCGTTAATCAACAATCTCAAACTTAACCTCTGTCCCATGTAACACTAATACCCCCTTACTTGCCTAGAGAATGAGAGAAAATGAAATCAAAAATCATATTTAGGTAATACCTTGTTCACCTCCTCTAGCTTAGATTCTTGAAATAGTGCTTCAGAATTTGTTTCTTCAGAACCCGCACTTTCAACGTATTTCCATCCCCTCCCATATTCCAAGATAGGATACACATGATTAATATCTTCAATTTTCAATTTCATTGGTGGGAAGAAATTATTCTAGCCATGGGATCCCACTAACATTTTCCATGAAAGCTTATTAACCATTGATTTATTGGTAAATTAATTAAGTTAAGAAATAACATGAGAATAATGGAAAGAAAGAGAGAATGTTTCATTTTTATCATCCTCCACTGTTTATAAAGAAAGAAAGAATAGATATAAGTCTTTAAGCTTTTTCTTTCATGTAATGTGCTAATCAACAAAGAAGTAAGAAATATTTCATTGAATTTTTGTTAAATTATAAGCTTAGGATGATGAATAATGAAAACCTATGTGATAGATCATAAAATTAGGTTTTGGTAGCTAACCATTGTTGATTTCATGAAATTTTAGAGAGAGGATAGTGTTGGATATAGTGCCCTAAGTGTAGTATATTCATTTTGCATACTTGTATTTTTCGAGCAAATTGGTTTGATAAAAATATTCATTAATTACATTAATATTCTTTGTACATTATCCTCAATGTTTTTAAACGCAAAGCAAAATGGAAGCAAATATTGGCTTACTAGTTATCTAAGGTTTAACTAATGCTAAGCAGTATGACATGGTCGGATCGTAATACGGAAAGACAACTTGTATTAATAAATAAACCTAAGCATGTCCTTAGTCTAATCAGAAATGAAGAAACTAATTGAAAGACTAATATGTTGTCTATCAAGTCCAATTAAGGAGATATTTTGTCTTAAGCATCAAAGCGGATGACTCTCAGAAGATAGAGACATAGATGTGACTGACTAGACTAGCAGTACATCAATAGAACCCAAGTAGAATAGATCCTACATCCATTGTAGATTTATTCACTTGTGATGTTCACAGTGTAGCTTACCTTAATATTGAGTGGATGAGGAACTATGTATGTGTAACCTGTATATTTTTATGTAAGTAAAGGCCTGAGTTCAAATAGATAAGGAACCGAAGGTTGGTGGGCTAGGTATACAACTTCTGTAGTATGTAGCACCATTCACAATAGTATAATTCATAGCCCAACTAATGGGTGAATGATATCACTACAGCAAATTAAGCTTTTAGCGGTGTTTTTAGTGGCGTTTGGATCAAAAACACCGCAAAGGTTGAACTTTTAACAGTGTTTGTATTGAAAAACGCCACAAATATATACCATTAGTGGCACTAACCAAAAAACGCCGTAATAAGTCATTTTATAGTGGCGTTTGTGGACATAACACTGCAAATAGTACATATTAGCGGCGTTTTATGCTATGCACTACAAAGGTACACCGAATGGGAGCAACGTTAGCGGCGTTTTTCCCATAAATGCCGCAAAAGGTTAAATACGATAGCGGCATTTTTCTTATAAACGCCGCTAAAGGTAAAGCAATAGCGGCGTTTTGCCCATAAATGCTATGAATATTTTTTAATTTTTATTAAAATAGCGCTATTTTGATAGCTGACCCCCAACCCTTATTCCCCTAAATCATTTTCCCCAAATCTTTAACTTAGTTTTTTTCCCCCATCCATCTGTTGCTAGTCATCTGTCTAGTCATCCGTCTACTACATCGCCATTGATAGTGCATTTGCCATCAATCTCCATCTCCTTCGTCTATCGCTGCTCAAGAGTCCTCTGTTCATCTGACTCTTGTTTCGAAGCTTGATAAGATCGTAAATTATTTGGATTTTCCTATTATGTTTATAATTTTCCTGATGGGAGTCGTAAATTATTTGGATTTATGTAGTTTAATAGCATATAGGAGTTTCGCTTCCTCCTTAAAGTTAGGTTCATGTATACTTGGAAATTTTGTTCGTATTCTAGTAATTTCTGATTCAACAAGCCTTTGTCTTTTGCAGGGTTATTATATCTATGGATTTGTGCTGCTGGTGTTCCTGATTCTCGTCATTGTAACTGTCTGTGTGACAATTGTGGGGACATATTTCTTGTTAAACGCAGAGAACTATCACTGGCAGTGGACATTATTTTTCTCTACTGCCTTGACAACAGTGTATGTGTATTTGTACTTTGTATACTACTACTATGTGAAAACCAAGATGTCAGGCTTCTTCCAGACCAGATTCTACTTTGGATACACTTTGATGTTTTGTCTTAGTTTGGGAATCCTTTGCGGTGAGTTTTGAAATATATTATCCATCCTATTTTTAGAAAAAAAAAAGGTTATTTAGCCTTTTTTATGTTTTCTTTCCAAATCAAATTTTCTCTCATGAAATTTTTGATGGAATATGGAGTATACCCTTAATCTGTATAGCTATTTAGCGTTGTTTGTTTGAGACAGATAGGAGTAGAGATTTATGGCATCATTTGCTTCAGCTTCATGTGGGTTTTTGATGATTTCCTTTTCAATGTATAGGAGCTATTGGTTATCTTGGTTCTAATTTATTTGTAAGGAGGATCTACAGAAACATTAAGTGTGACTAGAAATTTGCTAATGGATATTTGAACCAGCAGCACTTCCACAAGCATTTTCAGTTGTCGAGGCAATAAACATGGAGAGGTAGCTTCTTGTCAGGTATGAGGAACCAAGCAAAGCCTCAAGATGAAATTGGAAGCCCTGAGATTTTTGTTTTGCCTTTGATTTTAGTCACCTGTAATTGGAAGCCCTGCTTTAGAATACAGAAAGGTAGCTAAAATATTAAACAACTGTCATTTGTTATACTTCTGTTATACTTTTTTCCTTGATCCCTTTTACATATAGATTGTCCAATTTAAGAATTTATGGTTAAATTTCCTTTGGATTTTTTTTGTTTTTTCTTTCGGGGATAAGGAACTTAAATCAAGGAAATCGTTAAATGGGTGTGTTTGTTGTTTTTTTTTATAATTATATGTATTCTTGAATATATTTTGTTATTTCAGTTATTAATTTAGATCATATACATATTTATTTCGTGATAGTATCATTTAGATTTGAAGTTTGTTTTTGGATTTGAAGTTACAAGAAAATATGTTGAAAATTAGGGTTTTATATAAAATAAAATGGGTTGGTAAAATCTGTTGATGTTAGTGGCGCTTTCCAACAAACGTGCTATAGAACATGATCTTTTGCGGCGCTTCTAGCTACGAACATCACAACATGCTCGACTTTTTTGCGATGTTTTTCACATAAACGCCGCAAATTTTAGCGGCGCTATCTAAAGCGGTGTTTTTTGCAGCGCTTATCAAAGCAGTGGTTGAGATTAAGGTGTTAGTGGAAAGTTGGGGGATATCCAATTGGTTTTAATTTTATTTTATTTTTATTTTTATTTCCCAAAATTCCCTTTGGTTTGACGTTCTTCTTCTTCCAAAACAAAATCCCCATTATTGTTCTTTTCATTTTCTTTACTCCCTGACAGAAAATTAAACTCTTTTCTCTTCTTTGTTTCTACCACTAATCCTTACTTTTGGGCGTTTCGAATCCCTGGTTTTTTGTGTTATCGGAGAAGGCGTCGAACTGTGAGTTTCACTCAATTTGTTTAAATGGTGTTAGCGGTGTTTTTTGTCATCGGTTTCGAAGGCCTCGGGATTACTGTAGCATCTTAAACGAACCAGGTGGGTACCCGAAACGCAGAAAATTGTACTTCGACAAAAGTTGAAAAACCATTCTGTCAACGCCACACGAGCGTGCGCTTGGCCGTGTGGTCAACGAAGGCATGGTCATGTACAAGACAAGACTATGTGGTGCTGTGGGTGTGGCCGTGTGGACTCGAGCTAGGCCAAGTTGGGTGTCTGGGCCCATACGGGCATGCCACACGGATGTGTGGGCCTACACGAGCATGTGGGCCTATAATTCAAAAAATTTCCCTAGGGTCGCATGGGCCGTTTCGATTGACTGTAGGCCTATCATAGGGTGGTAAGGGATAACCAAACCCTAAATTATATGATTTGATATTCTAATAGTCTGCTCTGAGTAGGACACCGAAATGTATGTCTGATTATTCTGCTAAATATATATGTTATCTGTACACGAGCATGTTAAATATGATTTTGTTTCTGTATCTGTGATTGGGGTGGAGCTTGTATATGTGGAGGAAGTGATCTATATTGCGACTTTTCGCCTATACTCTTGCAGCTCGAGTACATATTATATGTTATGTGTCGTATCGACACTATATGGTGTGTAGGGATGGATGGGTATTTTTAACCTTACATGGTGTGAATAGATGGTTGGAGATAGTGTGTAGAGGGCGGGGGTAAGATTCTGTATATTTGTGCTGCTTATCTGATTCTTATATTCGTATCTGTTATGGACTGAGGTCCGAATCTGTATCTAACTGAATGAAATTTTGTGTATGTTGCATGACTATTTCTGTTGGGTTACACACTGATTTTACGAAAACTCACCTTTGTTTGTCTGTTCTGTTCAGGTAATCTACAGATTTAGGCGAATCGGTGCGACAGAGTCTCATGGTGACCACGAGTTCGTAAACTGTTTTAAATAATGGTTTTTGTTTAATTTAAGGATTATTTTCTAAGAGTTTTGTAATTATTGGACTCTCTGGACTGTTTGATCTTTATTTTGGTTTTTGGATTCGTTTAGAACTTTTACTGTGATGTTTGACTAAAACCACGATTTTGAAAAAACAAAGGTTTTTTTTAAAATATGAACTGGATTTCCAAAATATAACGGTTTCTAAGACTTCCGCTATAAGTTTTGTTTTGGCAAATGAATTAATTAAATAACGCTTTCAGTAATAGTTATATAAACGAATATGGGATACAAAACTTGGATGATTTATCGAACAACTATTCAAAGCTATATCGAAATAACACTGTTTTCAAAATCCTTCTTTGTAACACTCCCGGATTCGGCCATAACGTCTAGGTCGAGTTTGGGGTGTTACATACTAAGTGTCCATGAGAATATAACACTAGCTCCAGAGCCCTTCGAGTTCATGAGCATATATTGATATAATGATTCATATACCTGTCCGTTCGTTCAGAATTAGTTAATAAAGGCCACAAGTATAGAATTTTCAATCGGTTGATCAATCTACGGTAAGTTGATAACCTTACTATGAATGTGAATAATTATAAAAGGATGTATTGGTGATTAGTTTTGACTATAATAACTAAATTGAATAATATAGTAATGGAACATAGTACGACATAGAAATTATTACAAGGAAATGAAGAGATTGACTCTGGTTTACTCTATGGCTCAAATGAAATGAAGTTGAAATGTGAGAAATGTTATGAAAGGTATTAAGTTAGTTGATATGATTGGTTGATATGCAAAGTCTTGAGGGTGCATCGATATGCTTATGTACAAAACAAGAATCAAGTAATGATGCTTATATGAAAGCTTAAGGAAATGATGTCATGAGATATTGGCTCCATTATAAACTCGATAATATGATATACTTTTATGGATTAGAAGCATGTTTAATTATTATTATGTTTTGCTTTGATATTCAAATTATGTTAACACCATTGAGTTCTCTATACTCAACGTGTGGATGTGTTTGTTTCTGTATGCAGGTGACAGACAAGTATTTGATAGTTAGAAGCAACTTATGCAGCATCCAAGACTCAGTAGCTCAGTTCAAACCAAGTTTGTGTTCTTTTGCTTGTGAATGGTTAAAGCCATGTACCAAAGTTGAGTCACATGATTAAATGTCATTTTTAGGTCTTTTGATATGTTATGCTATGGTACTTGTTCAACATTTGAGTGCCATAAAGTTAAACTTCACTATCTAATTTTGATTATTATATGTATGTTTTAGCTTGCCTTATTATCTTTCTAACTATATGATGACATGATGCATTGGATGCCATGTTTGTGAACAATTTGAATGTGTTTTCACATGTTAAATGTGTGTGTATTGGCATGGTATGCTATTGGTATAACTTAAGTGACATTAGACATCATTCCCAAGCTTGAAATTTTGCATTATGGACAATTTGGTATGCTGGTCTCAAGACACTATGGTCATATCTCGAGACACAATGAACAAAAATGACCATTCCAAGCATTTTTGGGTAATGGTCTTGAGACATCAATTGCTAAGTCTCAAAACAAGTGCCCTTTAATCTCAAGATAGGTAAACACCGAAGTTAGGGGTCTAAAACATGAGAAGACTGTCTCGAGACATGGTCCCCAATTTCTTGAGACATCCACCTGAATTTTGATAGTTGAGTTTGGATTCGAGTCTTAACTTTGAGTAGGACCCCGTATAACCCCAAGATAACTTAAATGAGATTGTTAAATATCGGTAATGCATGATCATATTTGAAATTGAAAATGGTTTGAATTATGTCATGTTTATACGCTTAATTATTTTGTAAATGATTTGAATTAGTCTAAGACGTTGCTTCGACAATATAATGTGATGTCTCATATCTGAATCCGACAATTGGATCGAGTGAGGGTTGTCACAACCACAATTTGCACAATTAAAACTAGAGTCAGTGTTACAATACATGACAAATTCATAGCCAAAATAGACTCAAATATTTATTATTAAAAAATCAAAATATGCTATAAAGCTAATTAAAATTGATTAACTATAAAGCATATATATAGTTTAGTGAAATTACTTATATTACTAAATAGCGATGCAGATTTCACAAATATACTCTTAACATTTATTCATTTTATCACTTTGATTTTGTTGGGATCATTTTATCTATTAACTTTCAAATTTTAATCAAAATATTTTTTTTTTACGAAAATGCTAATTAATATGTAAGAATTTTAAAGACACTAACGTGGCAGCCTGCACAATCTACACGTACTTCATTATTGACATTAATATTTAAAAAAAAATATTTTAATGAATTTATTTTAAATTATTGATTTTTTTTTGAATATTTATGAATTACATGTAAACTTTTAGGTAAGTTGTCACATATGTGTTATTAAAATTTTAATGTTTTAGTCAAATTTTTTTATCTAAGAAAAACAATTTGACTAAATTTTGAAGGTTGAGAGTTAAAGTAATTCTTTTTAAAAAAAACATAGGATTTAAGTGATAAAAAGAAGAAATATTAGAGTTAAATTTATGATTATATTAATTTAAAATAATAGTAAGATATCCTGATAAGCATGAAATTAATGATTATACATCTCCATAATTGGATGAAAGGAGTTAACACAACAGCTGGAATTGATAAGTACTCATAAAATAAAATAAAATTTAGCAAAGGTTGACTTAATTGGGGGTAATGCATTTTTAAACAAAGGTTAGAAATTTCAACCCAACATCTGCAGGTATCCTCAAACTCAAACCTCTCTTTTGTAATTAAAAAAACAAAACCAAATTGAGGAATCTTAGGTCGGTTGTTTTTGTCTTAATTTTTTATTTTATTTCATCATCTAAATCTGAAATACTTTAAGTATGGGGAGAGGGATGGATCTTATTGAAATTTTAAAAGTTAGTTTTTATATTCTAATTTAGTCTATTATAATTAAAATATTTTTCAATTTTTGAAATTTTAATTATGACAATTAAATATTTTTATTTAAATTTTGTTATTAATTTTATACTGTTCATAAATTGTGGGTTTAATCCTTAGCTCAAACAGTAACCATTAAATATATTAAGTAAAACTATGTGACTTTAATAAATATTATGTGAAAATAGTATGATGACATAACATTACATACATATAAGTATCTGTTTATCACATAAAATTTTAAAAATAAAAAAAATTTAACAATTAAGTCGAAACTAAAAATACAATAAATATAAGCAAAATTAATAAATTGAAGTACTAAATTCGTAACTCATTAATGGAAATTTCATATTTTTATCCAAAAATCTATTTAATTATGTGTCAAACATAAAGTTGAAGAGGAAAGCAAATATATATATATAAACAAAGTTCAAGAGACACTCCTTAAGAGGTTAAATTTCTCGTACCCCCACGTGAAGAAGCTTGATGAAGTGAGATCTAGCATGGCACGTGGAAACTACATCAGCTTATATTATTTTTCTAATAATATGGATTACTAGCAATTTAATTATAGATTTTTATACATTTTTTTTAGAATTAAGGTATCTTTTTAAGTTTGTTTTATGATTCATAGAGGTAATTTTCTTTTTATTTTAAAGATTTATAGATGTTCTTTTTAACATTATAATCTATAAGATTTAAACTCAAATCATCCATTTAAAAGTGCAATATATACATTGTCAATTCACCCTTAATCTTTCAAACCTCAAATTAATTATAGGAGATGTATTTAAATTTAGTTGAACCCACAACTATGCAAAAATTATAGAATTTTCAATATAGTCTCTCGTGAGAAAGGATGGTATGAAACTGCGATTCCACATCATCTCTGTCCCTTTTCAATAGGAGAATGACAAATTAGATTTTTTTCTCCTAGTATTCAGCATTTTTAGTTGGATTTGAATTTTTTCAGGAGGAAAAAGCTGAATATCAGGAGGAAAAATTTAATTTGTCATTCTTCTATTCAAAAGAGGTAAGGATGACGTGGAATCACAATTTCATGCAATCATTTCTCAATGATATTAATATAATTAGTATTGAAGTTTAAATTTATTGGATATAGATGTTGATTTCACAATTCAGGTTTGAAGTTTAAATCATAGAGATTATGTGTTTATGATGTATGTAGGAGAGTGATTTATTTTTATGGTGTGAGTTGTATAAAAAACATGTTATTAGTATTAAAATTTTTATAATAAAAGAGATGGAAAGAAAACCCTAGTTTTACTTCACTTCTCACATGCTAGAGTTGACCTTATCAACTTCCTCTTTTTTAAGTCTTTTATTTGTTGTCTTAGCACATACTCTTGTCTATACTCTCTGTCTTTACATGTCATTTTAATACTTAAAAACCCCGAACAAACATGAAGAAATGAGGTTCCACTTTTCGGCTAGAAAAATCCAGGAAAGAAAATTAATTAATAAATTTATAAAATTTAATATTTTTAGACTCAGAGTTAAGAGCCTACCAGGATCCAACCCAAAAAAGAACCATTTGAGGGAGAGACAAGAAAAAGAAAAGAAAAGGAGAGTTTATTATTAAGAAACCATGTCTCCAAAGATGGTCTCTCTCTTGACAGAATATTGATCATGAATTACATTGGTAGTAGAATTAATGAACTGATGATGATTGTGGAGGAGAAAGGGTTTGTCATAGTGGAGTTGGTCGTCTAACAACTGAGAGGCGGTGGCACCGCCGTGTACGGTGGTTGGAGTGGGGTTGGGAAGCTGTTGAAGCATGGGGTCTTGGACTTGGTGTTGCATCTGGATGCAAAGTATCTCAGCTTGAGCCACAGCGAGCTGCATTTGAAGCTCAGAAACCTGGTTCTGCAAGAAAGATATGGCCCCTACACATCCATAAACTGGATCTCTCACCCTTGCGTTCGCTTCATACACCAAACTGCTCACTGCATCCGCCCTTTGCTGCACTGGCAGCTCCTGCTTATATACATAGATACATATATTTAAACAACAAAGATATATAAAATCTGGTGATAATGATATGTAGGTGATATAGGATGAACCTGAAGCATTTTGCTGACATTGCTAGCACCAAAAACCTTGTGAACAATGGCAAACTTGTGAGGATCATCGGAAGGGAAGTACGGGGCAAAGATACAGTCCTTAGCACAGCGGCGACGAAGCAACTTGCAGGAAGCGCATGGTGAATTTCCACCCATCTTTGGGAACTTAAAATAAAAAAGGGTTTTCAAAAATGGTGATTTATGAAGAAATTACGATAAAAAGGAAATTAAGCTAAGGAAACAGGTGATTTGATAGCTTGAAGAAAGGGTGTGTGAATAAAGGCACAGGCTTACATTAATTTAGTGGGCATGCATATTTATAATAGCCGAAGAACATGTGTGCCCCAAGTGTGCAATTGTTCAACAATGGTAATTTTGTCTTCACTCTTTATTTTTATTAATAAATTCAATTTAATAAATATATGGGTAAACTACAGTCAAGATCACTAAACTACCCGTAGATTTACATTTTGGTCACTTGACTTCAAAAAGTTACAAAATGGTCACCAAACTATTCAAAGTTTTCATTTAAGTCATTGAACTATTCGAAAGTTTTTATTTAAGTCACTGGCTATTAAGCTCTTTTTTTTTATTTAAGCCTTTCGAATAATTTAGTAACCATTTTGTAACTTTTTAAAGTTAAGTGACTAAAACATAAACTTACTAATAATATAATAACTTTAGATATAATTTACCAAAAAATTTGATTTTACAAACAATGTTGAAAACAGTAATTCTCTAACTTTTTTTTTTGTTGATAACTAGGATTAGACGAGGTGAGTTGAAATGAGTCCAAAATAGAACCATAGGGTAAATAAAAACACATGAATTCAGAAAACAAAAAAAAAAGATAAATTGACATTGGAGCAATGGAAGGAGAGAAAAAGTTTGAAAAATGAGGTGAAAGGTAAAATATCCCAGTCTCCTAAAATATAGTAATGGAGACAAGTTGGATCAAATCCCACTACAAATGATTCAGGCTTCGACTATTCATCCGGCATGACTTCTACTGATGTTTGAATAAAATAAAATTTTAATTTGCAAGTCTCAATTATATATGAGATAATTTATTGTGAATTTAAATTTTACTTTTATGATTGGGTTTGGATGGATGATTGAGTGCGGTGCAGTGCGTTTAGTTTACTTTTTGTCTCACGTTACAGTATCGTTACAGTATCTAATCTCACTATCACCACTATTTTTACACTAATCGTAAACGCATCGTCCATCCAAACCCACCCTAAATCTATTTATATTATAAATGATTTATTCATATTATTTTATTTAATATTTAGTAATTATTATATTTATATATTTCTTTTGTTAAATTTCTAAAGACATTTACATTACTATACTTAATTCATGTATACAAGGAAAGTGTTTACTGCACTACCAGTAGAGTTTTTAGATTCAAGTAGGGTTTGGGGTTGACAAATATCTTATGGGGTATAGTAAAATATTAAAAAATATTTAAGAAAAAGAGACAAATGATAAACTTTTTATGTTGCTTTTGGAATTAAAAAAAGTACACGTACATTACTAGTGTACCAAATACTAACCCTACATTATATAATATACAAAATAAATTTTACGTATTATAAAGTTCAAAACTGGCTACGCTATCGAGCTTTGGATATTAGATTCGAACTAAATTCATATTTTAAGCGGGCCTAATGTTTTTATCCAAATCCATTTTTCAAACTTAATATTCTCGAATAGGTCTAAATATCAATACCTACTATCGTTTTTTCTTTCTTTCTGACTTACAATAATCTTTTGGGAAAATATTCGATATGTTGCCAGTAGAGTTTTTAGACTTCACTACCAGAGTTAGGAGTGTCCTATAAGAGTATAGTAAAAGGGAGAGTATTTGGTTCACTGAAAGTGTTTTTCTTTTTTTATTTCACAAGCAATTTTAAAATTTTGACATGTGTCTCTTTCTTTTTTAATATTTTACCATACCCCTATAAAACACTTGTATACTAATTACTCATCCTAATTTTTTATATAAAAATAGAGCGAAAGTGTGAAGGAAATAAAATATGTATATTTTTTAAGCATCAGCATACATAATGTAGCAAAAAGAAAATACAAGAGGCGCCCACCCAACTCCATCGGGCCCAAAACTGAGAGTAAAAACACAACGGTAACGGTTGACCGCCGCCCAAGCATTCGTGTGTGATAGTTGCCCCGTCTATAAATAATCAATAGGGTTGCCCTCCACGTTCTTCGTTCATTTTCTTAGAGTTTCGGCATTTTATTCCTCTTTGTATTTTTTTATTAAAATATGACACACTCGTAAGTGAAAATTTGTATATTAAATTTATAAAATTGACATGAGAATCAAATATTTTTTGAATGGTAAAGTTGAAATTCTCATTTATTTTTATAGATTTATCAAAATCAAAAAGATATATATACACCCAAATAATATATGTTTAGTAATTTTACAATTAAGTTGAGGCTCGGTTAATGAGTAACACCAACTGAATCAAAGCTTTAGTATATTTTTTTGTACTGAAAAGTTTTTTTTTAATCCTATTCTAAATATAAATATCTTGACTTTGTCTACTGAAACAGATTAAAACAGTTTATAGTGAGTACTTTATTAGATATATAAAAATAATTTATGTATGTATGTATGTATTGGATGAAGTAATGCCTCAACGTGCGTGCATGGCACTATAGGGGCTCATAATGGGCGGGTTAGGGCATTAGGGTTGGAAATAACAATAACAATAATGATGTGTAGATAAACATAGCATATTAGGGGTCAAGTCAAGGCCTCCTCATCACCATGCAAGTTGCACAAAAACAATTGAAAAATATAAAAACCCCGAAAGCAGCACCATGGGGGGTGGTGACCCTTGAGAGAGGTGTGAGCCGAGCCTCTCTACGTGAATGTTTGTTACTTTGTTAGCCTCACAAACATTCACGTGAACACTAGCCTAAAACAAGGTTCCCCCCTCCTCTCTCTCTCTCTCACCTAACTATTTTATTTTATTTTATTTATCACCAACTGGTTAATATAAAAATGAAAACACGCAGAAATTCAAGATGGTTGGATAATAATAAAAACACAAAATTAAATAATTGAATAATAATTTTGTAACTTTTAAACCCATAAATGAATGACTATCAATGTCGTTTACCCTAATTTAATATTATAATAATATACTACATAAAATATTATATATACATAGTTTAGAGTTTTGACCCTAAATCTTTTATTAGATCAACCACCAGTCAATAACAGAACAAGTGTGTATAAAATATGTATACATATTACAAATATTGTGTGATTAGCAAACTCATATATATCATTCTTCAATCAGATTCTTTATGAAAACATGTATCTTTTTTATTAATATAGGATAATTAAAGCATTATTTGTTATGGGCAACTATAATTATCTCCTAAAAGTGATCATATTTAGAAATAAGAAAATTAGGATCCTAATAAAAAGTTCATCCACACCTCTCCATGCAAGTAAGACATGTGCACACTTTTTTTCCTTTATAAATAAATTTCATGACTTTTGTTGTGTGGCTAAACACTTCCTACTTTTTTTTTTCTTATTTATTCGTTCAATTAATAATAAATAAGATTGTACTATTTTATAGGTATTTAAATTAAGTTTGAATCTCGAAATCGTCATTGTTAAGAAGGTTTTACTTGAATATCACCCTTGGCTTAAACAGAACTACACTCGGACTATAAAACCGATGAAGATATTTGTGACTATATAAAAAAAGAAAAAATAGATTCTTTAAAAATTTTTAAAAAAAATATTCCTAAAGATCTATCTCGTGCCTGATACTGCATGGTTCCACTCTGCAAAAACGTTGAATCTTTCTCTTGAAGCTCATTGGGTCTTTCGATACAATCAAATAGAAAACCCTAAGAGTGCCATATCCTAAAAGCCCGAACTAATTTGATTGAATAAATCCTCCTCTATCTGTTGCGACACTTTTTAATTTAATAGTTCGATTTATATGGAATTGTTGTCAATGCAAGAAGATGTGGGTTCAAGTGCACTGATATGTATTATTCTCCTATTTATGACTTGGGGAGAGGTTATGGATAATTTTAAACATTTTGTCAAAAAGAGTTAACATATTTTAACATCGAGAACTACTTAAAAATAAATAAATTGGTTTTGGTTCTTTTTATTTAATTCTCAAGAAAATTCCAAGCTTTTAATGAAGTCTTTCTAAAAAGATTTGGATTATTATATACGGTTCATATTTTCCAATAGATGATCTCTTGGAGACCCAATCCCGTGAGCCAAGTCTTCTTCAGTCGTTATCAATGGATGGTGGTCGACTTATTTTGTTGCCAAATGCAATCGACTCCGATTGGGTAATTGGACTCGTGGGGTATGGTTGAGTCATGCTGACCGAGTCATTGAGCCTGTGACATTTTAAGTTTTCTTAATTTACAATAATACAAATCATTAATCAATCGTTATCATCTAAAAGGAACTAGAAAAATGATGATTGAAATATGATTACAGCCCATTGTTTTGTATAATTGGAAAACCAGATATTGAATTAAGTACATTCCATATATTCAAACTTAGTCACTTCATTGAACACCTCGAGTTAATCAGAGTTGAGTCAGACTCAACATGCACTAAATTCAAATTTGACTCATTAAGTTCACTTAAATCAAATTAATTCCGTCTTTAAATTCAAATTTCTCTCTATCAATATATATTTTTTAAAAGAAAACAGACCGAGACAAATTAACTACACAAGAATTTCTTGAGCAAGACTGCCACTTACTTTAACAACGGAAGAGATTACTAGTACCTCCCTTGAAATTTCCTCAAACACGACCTTCAAATCCTATCTTGCATATTAAAGGCTATTTTGACGATACATTCAACAATTTTATTTCAATAACTATAAACATCAAATTTAATTTTATGTCAATAACGTAAAGTAGTAATGATTAAAGATTTTTTTGGTACTTTAGTAATCAAAATTCAATCATTATTGGTATAATCCCCTTTAATGCTTAAATTTAACTATCATCATCACCATGATGTTTATATTTTTTTATTAATTTAAAATTTTTTAGTGAAGTTTAATCATTAACCTTTTAAAAATAATTAAATTAACTTTTTTTAAATGAAAATGTCAATTAAAACACTATTTTATTATAACGATATTTGGCTTTGCAACCCATGTGATAGTCTACATGTACTTCATGCTAATATGACACTATTTTATTTTATATGTCACGTCAACAATTAATTTAAAAATTATAAAAACATTAAAATATAAAATATATGTGGATTTTAAAATTTAATATTTTAATTAATATTTCGTTAAAAAATCAATAATTCGAATCTTTCGAAAATTTAATGGTAAATTTTGAATTTTTAAAAAAACAAAGACTAAATTTAACTTAAAAAATAAATAATGATCAAATTAATAAAATATAAATATTAATTGCTAAAATAGAATGATGTGGTGGAAAATTATAAATAATTATATATCAATAATGAAGATATAATAGAGCACAACCTCCCACAAAGAAATTAATGAGATCCTGACATGAAATTTGTAGTGTTTATTTATGAATTTAAAATTGAAACCTAATTCGAGAGAGATTAATATTGAAATTTGTAGCCTTGTAGGAACCCTAAGTCTTATCAGTATTCTAAATTTATCATCAGTACTCTAGCATTTAATGAACCATCACATGATTCCAAACTTCTTTTCACGTCTTCAATAATAAAATAAAATAATCAAATTAAGCTAAGCTCGTCTAATATTTTAACAATACGTGAAATGATATCAAGCTTTATTTTGGGATACTGTGTAATATAATTGGGAAGCAAAAGAAACAGACATCTTCAGCATCTAAGATAGAGCTCCGATGCATGTGTGAATTAAATGAGCTTCGTAAACAATGAATTTGATTCATTTTCGAGAATCATTTCTTCTTCTTTTTTCTTTTTTTTTTAATTTTCTGTGATGATTCGGTCGTAATTAAAGTTGATTGTCTTTTAACATTGGTAATCCCACTGTTGGGGATGGTGTTTTGTGCAATGTTCATCTCTTCCCAACCCCTTTGTTATTTCTTTTTTTCCTTTTGCCTCTTCTTCATTCAGGTCTTTTTTTATATACACCTCACAATTCAAGCTAGGAAAAGTTTATCCGGAAACATCGTAAAAAGATAATAACATGAAATTGTTATAGAAAATAAAGTTATACATTATGTTTGAGAGTATAAAATAAACCCTAATCTTACACCTTAAATCTTAAACTTAAATGATGCAGAGAGTTAATAAAGATGGTGATTGATCTGGGTTAGAAAGGTGATTGAGTGTAAGTTATGGAGTTGGTCATGCGTCTTGTTTTTTTATTTCTCATTGCCTTGGTGATGAAAGGGGTATTTATAGAGAGAGGTTGACTTCGTGTGGGTCTTAGCAATCAAACTCAGTGGCGAATGTAAAGTTATGGACACTGTTGGAGTTGATATAAAGGGACTATATGAGATGATCGGATGAACATTACGAGGTCTAAGAAAGTGATGGATTGATGTGTGCTAATAGGAGCTCTTTGTTATTTACCTTCTGAGAATCGCAATTGCCTACCTTAAGTGACGTACTACTTTGGCAAGGCAAGGTTGAGACGAGAAATATTCTCCTAGTGAGGCTACAAGATCGAGCTTCACCATGTTGTCCCTTTATGTGTAGTTGTTAGGTGATTCAACAAGGGTGTTAAGGCAAGGGTATAACAATTACACTACATTTGGGTTGGATGAATAGAATAGGATTGAAATAGAATAGAATTGTAATCTGTAATTCAATTGTTTAGTCCAATGGAATGGAATAGAGTAATAATATTCGTGTGTTTGGTTAAATGGAATAAATAGTATAATAACATAAGGAAAAAAGCTTAAATGACCAAAGTACATTAGTAGAATTTTTTTTAGTTAGATGATTATTGTTATTGTAATTGTTATTAAATTTTAAGATTATTATTAAATATAATTTAATAAAAATAAAAATAAATAATTTAATCATATTTTAACATAATTATTATTAAATACAATTTAATAACATTCATAATATAATTATTATTAAAATATGAATTAATAAAAATAATATTATATAATATTATAAAAATAATATATAACCTACTTTATTAAACAAAAATTCATATCTTTGCAAATAATAATGTCTTCAATGTTGCACAAAAATTATATAATCGGCTGTAGGGGCAAAAATAATTTTAAAAAAAAACACTGAAAATTGCATGAAATTGCATTTACATGTTGTATTTAGGTGTTGCGTTTTAAAAGTATGCATCGCAAGCATCAAATTGCAAATAACTTGATGAGGTTTTAGCTTTAGAACCATTCTAGTATTGTTAAAAGTATAAGCATACCATTCACAAATACACAACCATTCTATTAGCTACAACTAAGCCCAATGGCCCGCCCGAAATATGGGAGGGTTCGAGTAAAAATATAGGCCCGAAATATGGGTTTGGCCAAAAAAACGAGCCTCGAGCATCACTTTTTTAACCCGGCCCGACCTGAATTTAATAAAAATATATTTTTTTTCTTTTTTATTTTTTAATTTTAAAATATTTTTAAAATACTTTTATTTTTAAAATTATTTTTTGGTGTTTATTAAAAAATGGGCCGGGCTCGGGCTTAGGATTTTATTCCTGGGCCGGGTCTGGACAAAATTCCAGGCCCATATTTCGGGCTGGGCCCAAGCCTAGGAGGCAGGCCAAAATTTTTCTGGGCCTGGCCCGGCCATGGACACCTCTAGCTACAACCAAACATATCATTCAATATCCAAAATTTTCCAAGTGAACATCTTTGGAATGAAGGAAGTGAGAACCCCAAATTCTTCCAGACATATTATTGCAGTTTTCAACCATACGTAGTTGCATGTATGTAGGAAAGAATGAAAAATAACAATAGACAACCATCTAAGTATTTACAAGCAAATGTCTATGTATGTACAAATGATATATGTCACATACATCAATTCATGAGTTCCATTAAATAGTGATTTTATAAGATGAAATCAGAGAAACAGAAAGAAAGACAAACCAGTAACAAACTCCTCTTACAGACATAGATCATATTCACCAGGTAAAACAGAGGCACCCTTCCTACGAGTTGGTAGGACCACAAATAGTAATTCCTTGTTAATGTGCTCTCTCCATAGAAAATATGTCCGACAAGAAAAAAAACTCGAACCATAACACACTTACATGGAGACCACAATTCAAATAACCTTTAACCATTCATTTAAATTAGTTCAAGTGGAATACCCCACTGATGACAACTTTCAGTCACAGTTCCATGAATACCTGACTCCACATCACGCTAGTTTCCTCGACCCCACATCATGCTAGTTATACTGTTTCACCTGAACATCAAGAAAGGCATTACTTATTCGTCCCATTTTAGTTTTTTTCAAATAAAAGAAAAAAGTTTAGGGGAAATTCTTAAAAACAGAACTTAAGGGAGAATAATGCAATTCGAAGCCCTAATTTTTGGATTTAGAAAAACATATCCGTACGATATTTACATTTTCATCTCAGATTAAACACAAAAAAGAAAATAAAAAACACGTAAATAACAAACTTCCAAACAAATTATTGTGCAGTCCTGAACAATATTCCGATAGAAAATAAGCCACCATAAAATCACAACAAAGTAAAAGAGAGCAGGCATTAAATATGCTTCCAGGAAGTCAAATGAACCGCGGGTGAAGTGGCAAAGGACTTGTGTTCAAGTCTTCAGTTGACACCCATCCTGAATTCGATCCATGGACAACCACTACCCCCTTCCCTTTATATAAAAAATGCTTCTAGAAAATGTACTTGTGAAGAAAAATGCAGAACAACATTTCATAAATATGTTTCCATCTATTTCCAGATTACTATAGCAAGACAGTAAGTCAAGTCCGAGTTATGTTGCTTAGTAGAAACAATAGAATGCAATGAGGCTACAGAAGCAAGAACCAGAAATTACAAGCAAATGCAGTAATCAGGAGGAACAACAAGCAGTAAGTAATTAAGCCAAGTGGCCTCTCAACCTGCAACCACTGGTATAGGGTTTAGACAATGCAAATCAATCAACATAGAGATAGATTGGTTCAGTGCAGAATAGCATCAACAAAGACCACCAAATGTGAAGATATCCCAAATTTAATCCATATAGGGTATTCAGACATTTATATACATCACTAAAGTTTGAAACCATTATCCTAAACTAGGTCAACAAAACATAGAACCATAAAAGGGGCACAGATGAACTAAATCTGAACTATAAAACATTAGGGAGGAACCAAAATCAAGAACTAATGAACATCCACTAGCAGCAGAAATAAGACAACAGTTATTTCTCTCCTATAAACAAGAACCATAGAGAAGAAAAGCAAAAAAAAGGAAGAAGAACAAACCCCTAAACTGAACGCATAAACAAGACAGAGGTTGTCGAGAGGAACGGAGGAACTGGTGGCTTCAATTAACTGACATGAAAGAGTGGAGGAACGAAAGTGGCCGGAGGCGAAGCAAGCAAGGGAGGCTGGGCGAGAGGAGCTGTCGGGTTAAGGGAGGAGTGTTTCAGAAATGTAAGGGGCAAAAATTGAAAATGGAAAAAAAATCTTATTCCACGAGTGCTTTTAAAAAATTGTTTGTGGTTGATATTGCTATCAAAAAGTATTTTTGAGAAATAAAATGTTTATTTTAAACATAATATTATAAAATAATAAATATGTATTTAAATAATGTTTAAATTAGTTAATATTATGATATTTTAACAAAAATATAAAAAAATAATTTATTATAATTTATTGTTAATATTTTAATATATAATATTAATTTTAAATATTTCTAAGTAATTAATATTAATTATTTATTAAATTTAATTAGAATATATAAATTATATTTAAATATTTAAATATAATAATTAAATATTTATAATTAGATATTGACACAATTGTATTATTTTAAAAATTGTTTTTTTATTTTTAATTAATGCTTTTAACACATTTATATTATTTTATTTTAAAATGTATTTGAATATATAACTCATATTAAATATTAACATAACATAGAAAACATAAACCTAACAAATTAAAATATTACATATATTTGAATTAAAGTTTCAAAAAAGGGATAATATTTATATACCAAATATAAATACTAAAAATTTTACAATAGCATTTGCTATTTAAAGTGAATTCATTAAACTAGAAGCTATAGCATCTCTTGTTAATTTCATTTCAAAACCACTTGAATTGTTTGATTCACCATCATCAATTAAAGAGAAGAAAAAGATAAACTCACCGATGGAGAAGAGGAACAAATAACCTGAGGAAAAAGTAAAGTTCAGACAAAAGAGAAAAGGGGAAAAAAATCTTCTAACGTCTATTTGGAAGAAGAAATAGTAAGGTTAAAAAAGTAAAATACCAACCAAAAGTACTTTTGGGCTGGAAAAAGCTAAAATTTTCTGTTTTTTCATCTTTGAAAAAGCACTTAAAATAAGTTAAAAAATTTTCTACACTAACATATGTTCTTTAATGCTTTTTAGGGAAAAACACTTTTTAATAGAAAAACTCATCTGAGAAACATTGGAGAACACAACCTTAGTGATGAAGGAAAGAAATGCCTATACTACCCTTCTCAAAATAAGGCCATATTCCATGGAGACCGTAATAGGTCATTATAGCGAACCAAACATTAGTTTGGGGGTGGGCCTGCCGAATTGGACTGGAACTCATTCATAAACCCTCAACTAAACATGTTGTTACTCTCTAGACGAAAGACAAGTTATAAAGTGACATGAATTGATTTGTAATTTTAAATGAGCTTTTAAGGTGGAATGTAGAGAGTTCAAAACTCATAACTAATTCCATGATCATTGTACCTGTGCATTGCTTGCTTTTAGACATGTGTTTGCCTTTGATTGTTTTTCAGATTACATTGTTTCTTTGTTACCGCATTTGCTTAGAGTGTTGCTTCAATTTTCCACCCAAGTCGTTATAAATAGGGCTCTTTTGTGACTTTAAGGCCCTTGCCATTGTCAAAAACTTGCTTCTTCTTTTCTTTTTGTCCTTTTAGTTTTTTTTCATTTTGCCTTACAAAATCATCGACAATCCTTCAAGATTGCATGGAGAAATGCTTCAATGGAAAGTGAAAATCGATTATGCATCACTACCACAGGGGAGATAACTATGTTGATGTACCGTGTCTCAAGCCGCATCATTATAAATACAAGTTCTTGGTTCCATTAAGATCACACCAAATAAGTGAAGTTACAACCATTGGATGAGGCTTTTATCTCCCATTACATCTATTTGAAGTGGGTTTTCATTTGCCCCATCATCTCTAGTTTTTAAAGATAATATGACCTCTAAGCAACTATAAGATGCTTCGTAACATATGTTAGTATTGTATTTTTTAGATTATAAGAAACTTTGAGAAGAATATTCTTCAATTAGCTTTAGAAATCTATTTATCCTTACTTTTGAGGGTTCTCCTGGTATAGATCAGTTCCGACTACAGATAGTGTCAACCTTGAGATAAACAAATTCTCCAAAAATGTTACCTTTTATCACCATAAATATATTCTAAAAAAGAACAATTTTGGAAGGCTCTCCATTTCCCTTAAAGTGGATCCTTTTATTTGCAGAACTTTTTATTTTTTTATTTGGACACATTTCCAAGAATCAATGTCATCACCTAAAAACAGAGTAAGTGAAGTTTAACTAGGTTTTGTTCTAATAAGCACAACCCCATTGATGCAACCCCAAAATTGAATAACTTAATTGTTTAACACTTTATTTTAGTCTATCAAAAAACAAGTTAGGCTAGTGTTATTTTTCCCACAACTTTCCCAATGATAGAAACCCATCATAAAAAAAGCCCAATATAATGTAATATTTGGACCTTTCCAAGCTTTAATATTAATGTGATGGGCGGAAATGAAATAATTCGGATCAACGCAGGTGAGAATTCCAAACCCAAATTCTAAGAAAGGTATTTAAATCTGCCACGTGGCGTATGAATGTTTTTAACTTGTTATACCCAAAAGAAAAGAAAAAGGTCTTCCACGTGTCAAGTATTAAATTCGCGGTAAAAAGACGAGCAAAGGAAAGCAGCCGCTGGCGCTGCGCCAGTTTAGAATAGCGACCTTAATCTAACACCGTGGAAAATATGGTCAACAATTATTTAACCCCAAAAGTAATCTAAATCAACGTGCAGTAATAACTCAGACGCCTCAATACAGTACGCGAGTAGCATGGAATTATTAATGGCGGTTTTCAACCCAAACCCAAACCTTTCATTTTTAGTCTATGTATTAAAACCCTCCATTTTATTTCCCAGTTAAATTTCAAACAAAGGTCTCTGAAGAAAATGGCTATGGCAGCAATTTTGTTGCTGTTTTTAACGTTATTTTCGAATTCAAAAGCTGATCGAGATTTCGATGTTCGTCAACACCTCTCTACCGTAACAAGGTCTCGCTCTTCTTCACTATCTCATTGAATCGTAGTTTCATCATCTTTACAATTTTGAATCAGGTTTATATGATTATTTTAGTTTTTTTTCTTATTTATACCTTCTTCTTTTTTTGGAGCAGATATGGTGCTGTGAAAGATATTGTTGACAATTCGTTTATACCTTCTGATATTCCTCAAGGCTGTACTCCTATCCACTTAAATCTTGTGGTAATTTTGTTTTATTTTCTTGGAAGTTGAGTTTTTTAATTCTTCGCGGTAGCTAGAAATGCTGTTGAGATTAAGTTCATATGGAGTAGATGTATATTTTGGATCTACATTTTATTGTTCGATGAAGTTTGTCTTTACAAAATTTAGCATAATTATTCTTTAATAATATGCCCCCACTGAACCAAATTTAATAAGATGCATGGGAGAAGTTGGGTAAGTATTTTGCATTGTCTCCAATTGTTAGCTTATTGGATATCTTTAAGATTTGCTGCTGTTATATTCTGTGCAAAGCATAGCAGTTTTGAGATTGCTTGTTACTCATTGAACTGCCTTTTAAGACTCATTGTTTTGCTTGAGATTTCTAGCGTGGTTAGTTATTACTTGTTGCATGTCCAAACTCTGCCATCTTGGGAGTTCAAACAAAAGGGATTAGTTCAAATTTTTATTTTTAGGCAAGACATGGAACGCGTTCTCCTACAAAGAAGCGGGTGAGAGAGATGGAAAAGCTGGCTTCTCATATAAAGGAACTTATAGAAGATGCCAAACAGAGGAATTTGTCCTTACAAAAAGTCCCTGCTTGGTTTCATAACTGGGAGTCTCCTTGGAAAGGGAAACTGAAAGGTGGAGAGTTGGATATCAAAGGAGAAGAGGAATTGTATCAGCTTGGAATCAGGGTTAGGGAAAGATTTCCTGATATATTTAACGAGGAATACGACCCCGATGTGTATCCCATAAAGACTACTCAAGTGAGTTCTATGTTTGAAAATTTATCTTCTATTATATATATGTGTGTGTGTGTGTGTGTGTGATTAAGAGGTTTTTTTGTTTGATTTGTGATTTCTGGTATAACATATGGATGCTACTGCAAACCTATTTTCCTTTATCCCCATCTCTGAAGATGGTCTTACTGTACATTATTTATTTATTTAGAATTTCCTTCTTAATTTGTGGGAAAGATTCCTCGGGCTTCCGCTAGTGCTGTTGCATTTGGCATGGGGCTATTTAGTGGAAAAGGAAGTCTAGGTCCAGGTCGTCATCGAGCATTTGCTGTTACAAGTGAAAGTCGAGCAAGTGACACAATCCTGAGGTTTTTTGAGTGTTGTCAAACCTACAAGGTATGGACGATGTTTCTTCATTATTATTACAGCACCAACACAAGTATGGTTAATGCGATTATGTGTTTCTAGATTTTTCATATTTTTATACTGATATTAATTTTGGCTACAAATTTGAGAAGTCTGATGCAAGAAAATTAGCTGAGATTTTTAGTCAAACATTCATTTTGTTGTTTTCTTAATCATTTTTGTACATTTTATACATATCCAGCACCTTTACCTCTTAGATTAATCTAACCTTCAACTTTCGGATTTGATTCATTTGTTGATCAATCTAACCTTTACCGCTTAGATTAATCTAATCATTTTGTTGATTCATTTGTGCTGTAATTTGATTGGTTTGCCTTCTTATTTGCTTATTTAAGCTGAATTTTGTGAGTGCAGGACTTCAGGAAAAACCAAGAGCCTTCTTTCAATAAGCTGAAAGAACCGATCCTGACAGAGATTACCTCTGCATTGGCTAAGCGGTATGATTTCAATTTTACAAGACAGGATATATCCTCTCTCTGGTTTCTGTGTAAACAGGTACTCATCTTCTTTTCATGTAAATTTTGTAGTTCATACCCTGTTAAAAATCAGGAAGCTCTAATATTGGTCAATTCAACTTTAGTCTTATATTTTGGTTCCTTTGATTTTCAATATGGCAGGAATCATCCTTGTTGGATATAACTGATCAAGCTTGCAGTCTTTTCAGTCCCACTGAGGTATTCTCATGCTTCATTACTCTTTATGGAGAAATCAATATAAACAGCTTCATTGGAGTTGGGATCTGTTGATTTAAAAGATTGGAGATAGTATGCATATCCCATCACTGCTCATATTGGAAATACTGCTGATATGTAGGGGCCGTTATCATTTTCCAGAATGTAGACATTTTTTTTAAAATATTGATGCTACTAATGTTCGCTAGGAGTATAGATCATCTCTAAATATTTTGAAGCTTAAATTTTATACAGTTTATTTTATTTATATGTTTATTATTTTTCAGTAATCTAACATATATCATTTGCTGATCTCCATACCAGTAAATACATAGAAGAAATTGCCTTCATTAAGATAACCATCTTGTTTGTTTAGATTACTTTGTCTTTGTTCCTTCAGTAAATATTAAGGAAAAATGAACCAAGATCTTTACTTTCAGGGAAGCTTGTATCCTGCTATTTGTCATGCTAATTTCAACAGTATATTTAGTTAATCTTGTTATTTTCCATGCTATATGGGTTTTAACCTTCAAAAGCTGTCTAAATATTTAGGTTGCTTTGTTGGAGTGGACGGATGATATACAGATGTTCATGGTAAAGGGTTATGGTAAATCATTAAATTATAGAATGGGAGTGCCTTTGCTTAAAGATGTTCTGCAATCCATGTCAGAAGCTATCAACGCTGACGAAGGTAATATTTTTATGAGTTTTTGGTTGTACAGTCTTTACTTGTCTAGGAGTGGGTGATATTTAGCAATGAGTAGTCTTGAATTGCCTATAAAATATTATAAATTGTCTTCTTCTTAGTCTGATGCTGTTCTCTCTTATTATTGCAAGGGCAGAATAATTCACAATTCAACTTAACATAATTATTACATAATTAGTTGACTTCTTCTGTCTGTAACTTTCCTGCAAGTTTTTAATCTAGAGAATGAAGTGGGGCAAAAAACTCAAGAGCATTTTTAGGGTTGCTATTGTTGCCATTCATTAGCATAATTTCTTGAGAGATTGCTGAACCTAAAGTAGATGAGATATACTTTTCTTGTGAGAATAGCTTACCGTACAAGGCAAAAGCTTGCTTGATAATTGCTTGTTCTCAATTTTGACTTCCAATATTTTCCTCGTGTGTAGATAACCAAGTACCTGGCAGTTATGAGAAGGCAAGATTGCGTTTTGCACATGCAGAAACTGTAGTTCCTTTTTCGTGCTCGCTTGGGCTTTTCCTTGAAGGATCTGGTCAGTGCTTTCAGCCTTACATTGTTGCATCCTTGATAACCTGTTTCACGACAATACTTAAAAGCGAGATTATGTGCATCTGCATAAGGTTCTTACTAGTTGCTGATAACTTGGTGTTTATTTAAACATTGCAGATTTTGAACGAATACAAAAGGAGGAGCCTTTGGATCTCCCTCCTAAGCCTCCCCAGAAAAGAAATTGGAGAGGCAGCATTGTGGCACCTTTTGCTGGGAATAATATGCTGGTCTTATATAGCTGTCCGGCTAATTCTTCAAGCAAATACTTTGTGCAAGTTCTACACAATGAGCATCCCATCCCAATGCCTGTAAGTTATTGACTTTGAAGGTTCTTCTCCTAGGCATTGCTTGGTAGGGTGGAAAGAAAATTGAGAGATGAAAAATTAGAGGAAAATGGAAAGAAAATATATTTTTTCTTTCCATTGCCGTCTTTGGTTCAAAAGATGAAAAGTGAAAAAATGAAAAGAAAAAGCAATTTTCCTTCGTTAGTTGTCATGTAGAAAGGAAGATGGAAGGAAAAAAAAACATGAAAATTTTAAAAAATGCACACTTAATGTACATCTCATTTAGTCATGTTCTCTCTCCTTTATACGCATTATGATGGAAAACCATGGTCTTTATTAATTTCTTCTTATCAATTACACTCAAAATTAACGTTGTTCACTTCCCTGTGCATCACTTCTTCACTCAACCAAGTTTTTTTTTTCAGTCTTCCAATATTTCACTGGTTATACCAGCAAAAGGAAATGTTATTTTTGTCATTTCATGTTCCGACAACATGAAATTATTAGCATTAGTGTTACTGTCAATGGGCAGGAGTGATGATTACATCAAAAAAACGTTGTGAAATCCCATGTTCGCCTGCCTTAATTGTACTTAGTTTTTACCTAGTTTCTTGTTTCTTGTTTATGCTTTAGTTTTGCATGCTACGGTTTTATAAGATCCTACATGAACTTTTTTCCTATTTCATGTAAATATCTTCTAATATCGGTTTGATAGTGATGTTTCTTTTGTGGTGAATAGGGTTGTGGCAGTACCGACTTTTGTCCATTTCAAGTTTTCAAGGTACCATAATCAGATCCTTCTTGTATGAACTATAGACATAATAATGACTTTCTCCTCATAGTTGCAAATGTCACTTCCAGGATAAAATTGTCGAACCCCATTTTATGCACGATTACGATACCCTTTGCAATGCACATCTTGATGAGTCAAAGCATAAGCCTGAAACCAGTAAGTTATCACAACTGTTCCGTTGGATCTTTCGGCTGGGGGGGAATGATGATACACCATCCCACGGAGTTGAATTGTAGTCTGCTTTTTAAGGAACAAAAATTGAAGGTATAATTGTTTCCTTTTCCTTGTAGCCACTCTTTTTTCTGTATTCACTCTATGGCTAAACACAAAATCGATTTTGGTACAACGATGTATCTTGGTACATGGCTTTTTTCTAATAGTCTGATTGGAGGATTCATGTAGGAAAGGGATTATGAATATTATATGATCTCTTTTCTCTCTTTATATACATACATAAGGTGTAATCGTCTAGGTGAGCCTGAATATATACCTAAGTTCGAATTTGATTAGCTTAATAGTTAAGCATAGGGTTACTAATATATATTAAGGGTAATAACGTAATTTAATAAAATAAAAATATGTAAAGCTCACGAGTCGTGAATCAAGTATTCCTAAACTCAAATTTGACTCAATAGCTCAAGTTGCTCAAGCTTGAGCTAGGCTTGATAATTACCTAATCAATTTTAATTTTCTTTTTTAGGTAAACGGGCATTAGTTATTTATTTATACTCAATTCATATACAGGCATATGCGTTGGGGACTGTCATGGGGGAATCCACAGTATGGAACGAAGGGAAGTACAGTAGATTGATAGTATACGAGGACATTGTCCCCACCTTAGTATTTTATTGTTAATAAAACTTAAACTAATTAACTCCTATATTGAGTTTGTGGTTGGAGGAAACGGTGACACATTTAATAACAAAATTATTAGGAAAATTGCACCGACATACCATAGATTTCGACTAGGTTGTAGACATATCATCTGGGGGCCCCAGAACCGACAGTATTGGGACCACAAACGTGCAAAATCTATTATAGCGTCTAGGGTAAATTAATTATGTTTAAATTTGAATCTAATTTTTGAACAGACCTAACTGGCTCCCCCTACGTTTCTTAAAGAAAAACAAATTAGTTTCTTCCCGTGTTGTTTTTCTAGTTCACATGTTGTGAGTGTGGTAACTTCTTCTCATATCATGCTTAATCTATGGGAATGGTTCTAATATGGTTCTTAATATTATTATTGCGGTTCTAAGTTTTTGAACTGAACAATATTAATTCTACCTTTTTTTCCCATTTTAAATTTATTATGAATAAAGAATTCTGATTCTATTTAATGTCTTTGTTAGATGAATTTATTTTTAAAGAGATTTATTACAGTTATATATGGAAATCTTAATTAGTCAAAATAAATATTAAAATTTTTATTAATTTTGTTTAAATAAATAGGAAGAGTTGAAGTTGTTCTTGTATTATTTTACCCAAAGCTCAACTTTTCATCAGCTTTGATTAAATAAATTAATTTGATAAATAAAGGAGTAAAATCTTACATCGAAAACATCTTTAAAACTGTAGTTTTTTTCAATTAACTTGAAAATTTTATTGGAAAATAAAAAAAAAGTGGTTCTTAATAACATAGCTACCCTATGTTATTATATTAGTGGTATAATTTTGTATTATAGATGTTAAAAAATTAAGATTTACTGAGTAACTAAGATATAATTAACATCCGAGTCCTAAGAAAAAAGGGAGTTGACAGGGTTGGTCCACATAAATGGAGTTAATGGATTAAAACAAAACCAAATTTGAAATTAATCTTAGATACATATTTAAGCCTATTATTCTTTTTGCTATACATCAATCTAACTGTGTTAAATGAATATATCATTTTGATTCTCTTTTATAATGCTTAAAATACTGTTTGCATAAATTTTGAACTTAAAATTATCTTGGAAAATGTATTTTTTATGGAATAAAAATTTATAAATATAAATAACTTTTAGAATATACATAGAAATGGTATTCAAGAGATGTAAAACATTGTAGGTGATGAATGACTAGTGTAGATAAGTGAAATTGTAGAAATAAGTAAATATTATTTAATAGAATTTTCATAATTACTCTAATAATACTAAGGGAGATGTTACGCCTGTGTATGATATTCACTATTATACTTTGCAAGCTATTTAAATAATTTCAAAAAAAAAAGTTACAACTTTATTTATGAATAAACATTTTGAGTTTATCACCAAAAATACAAAATTATATGAATAAGTTCTCGGTAATTGAAAGCTTATCTTTTAGTTATAATATATGGGAAATTAATCTCTCTTTTTAATAAATTTTAAAATATGATTTTCATAATAATTAATGCAAGAGGTGCTCATGGGCCGGGTCGGGCCGAGTTCGGACCGTGGGAGCATAAGAAAGTAAATATAGTATTAAATTAATGGGAATAAGTATTTAGACATAAGAAAGTATAGGTAGACAATTTGTCTTTTTTGCCCATAAATTTTTATTCTAACTTCCAAACGTCAAATGTATTGAAAATATAACACAACATTAAAAACCAGACTCAAATCAAGCTAATCTAGTAAAAAGAATGTGTACTATACTTGGTGCCAAATAATTGTATCAATTAATTAATTTTTATTTATTTATTTATTAAAAACCAAGCTATAATATATATATTATATTTGAATAAAATAAAGTTTTTTAATAATATATAAATATTTAAAATAATATTTAATAGCCATAAGGGTAAATGTAGCCTTTCACATTTATATATTTTACCAATTTCGTCTCTCTTTTTTTAACTAGATTCAGTCCTCAATCTTTTTTTTAAAAAAATTAAATTTCTATTTTTTAACAAAAACAGTGATTAAAATGTCAAACTTTTAAACTTGACAATACATATTAAAATTCTCACATTAATTTTTTTAATATAAAACAATAGTGTAATGTCAACATAAAGTATACATGGACTTCTATGCAGGTTACCTCCCCAATATGGTTAAAAAAAATTATTTTACTCAACATTGCCGTTAAAAAGAATGTGGTTAACTCTACTTGGAAGGTTAATGAATAAATTTAGCTAAAAAAAATAAGAATCAAATTGATCAAAGATGCAAACGTTATGGCTAAACTTATTTTTATCTTTGTTTTTTAAATAGTTTTTTTTAAGGTTAATGGATCACGGGTTAATATATATTTTGGCCTTCAAACTTGTCCATTTGTACCTAGTTGGTCTATATTTTATGTTACCTAGTTGGTTTTTATACTTGTATTCTATCAACCAGGTTGGTACTTCTACACTAGTATTGTTATTTTCTGCTGATGTGGCACTATAAGCCAATCCAATGGTGCCACATAGCAACCTCTCAATAAGCCATAAGGCAAACATAAAAAAATCTATAAATTAATTAAATGTTTATTTTTTTACATCAAAAATGGAATCTGGTCAAATTTATTCCAAATGTGTTTTTGGTAATTTTATATGTAGTTAATTTTTATAAAATATTTTTAAAAAATTTATATTGTTTTGAAAATATATAAAATATAAACTTATAAAAATATTTAAAAACCTATAATATATATAAATTTATAAAAATATATTATAAAATTTTATAAATATATTTGTATAAAAAATATAAACATATGCTTATAACTTTATACATTTTTATATATTTATATAATGGAAATTATTTGGTACACTACCAGTGGAGTTTTTGGACTACACAAGCAAAGTCAGGGATTGACAAGTGTCCTATAGGGTTATAGTAAATTATTAAAAAATAAATATTTAAAAAAAAGGAGGGACATGTCCAGGGGCGAAGTCAAAATATTTTTTAGGGGGTCAAAATTAAAATTTAATTTTTAATAGTCTATATCTTTATAATTATTAAAGGACTAAATCAAATTTTTATCATTTTTAGGGGGCCAAAGTTTAGTTTTATCTTTACTAATTTAAAATTTTAAAATTTATAAAGGGTCTAATGGATAATTTTCCATTTTAGTGAAGGACCAGGCCCCTGCCAGCTCCCTTAGATACAGTCATGTCAATTTTTTAAAATTGCTTATGGAAAAAAATTATATTATCAGTATACTTAATATTCACCATTTATATATATGATAGGTTTATATATATATATTTATAAGCTTATATGTTATATATATTTAAATAACAATAACCTGAATAACTAATATTTTATAAAAATAGTAAAAAATATATAAAATTATCAAAAATTCATCTAGAATGAATCCAGTTGTCCTTATACAATCCATTCTAGATGTGAAAAAAATATACATTTTTAATTAAATTTTATATATTTAATTTTTAAATTTTTTAAAAAAATTTGTTACATGACGTAATAAGAGGCTACCATGTGGCAATGTAAGATTGGTTAGTAATGCCACACCAGCACAAACTAACGGTGTTAGTGTAGAGATACCAACTTGATTAACAGAAAACAAATTTAGGGACTCACTAGATCTAAAAAAAATTAAGAACCAACTAGATATAAATGGATTAGTTGAGAATGAAAATCTATATATTTCAGTTTTTTGACTTTTTATTATGTTTAAAATTGATATTTAATCCGTATATTTTAATTTTTAACATAATTTGATTTCTAAAATTTTATAATATTATTAATTAATTCAATAGTTAATATCGTTAAATATTACGTGGTTATATATAATTTGAAAGTAAATTTTTAAATTCAAAAAGTAGATTAATTTCTTGAAAAAATTAAAATAAGGGGATAAAATTTTAAATGTAAGAAGTATATAAAAATTTACAATCGTGGTTGTTTGGATCGAACTGACCCATTGTACCGAGAGCGGATTAGAATATCAAATCATAAAAAGGTATCAAATCAACTGAGTCGTGAATCGACATAGAGGGGTTAAACTGGTTTTAATTTTTTTATTTTATAAATCGGAGTGAGTGGGATGGGATCCAACCCGGTTGATTTACAGCATGAGCAAGTGTCCCACACACAGCAAAATTTCCGCAATTATGATTTCAAGTGCCTTCAATGATAACGACATTTGGAATTCCTTTAATAGTAAAGTTTTAAGCAAATTTTACTCTCCGATCCAAAATGCCGATTTCCGTCCAAAACATGTTCAAAGAACGCAAATTCCCTTTCCTTTTCGCTTTCTCATTTCTTCTCATTTCCGTCACCATCCTCCTCTTTTCCTACTCCTCCTCTTCCCCTTCCCTCCTCCTCTCCACCAATTTCCAAGTTTCCGATCCTCTTCCTCCACCGCCGCGTCCGTTACCCTCACGATCTCCGAACAATGTCCCCGTCTCCTCCACGAAACCGGTTCCCAAGACCACCGCCGCAGCTTCTGACGTGGACTTGAATGTGAGTTTGGATATAAAATGGGAGAACTGTCAGTTAGGTCCGTTGGCGGTGGATTATATACCGTGCTTGGATAATTGGAAAGCGATTAAAGAATTGAAATCCAGGAGGCGGATGGAGCATAGGGAAAGGCATTGTCCGAAGCCCAGTCCGAGATGTTTGGCGCCTTTGCCGATTGGTTATAAGGTTCCGGTTCATTGGCCTAAAAGCAGGGACATGGTGAGCTTCAGCTTTTTTATTTTTGGTAAGATTTTTGTTTAATTGATTTTTATTTAAACAAAATTACTTGCAACATGGTTTAGTCATTGAAAAAGTGTGAGTTCTTAAATTTTAGTGCAAAAGTGATTTATAGAACTGAAAAGTCGAATTTATATGATAAAATTCTTAACATTTAGTGAACTTCTAGATAATTTTGTCTATCTAGAAAATAGTAGTATGCTCTGTTACGATGGCGATTTTAAACATTTCGTTTCTTTAATCATAAGCCTGTTCAATTGCTATGTTATTTTGAGGCTTATTTTTTCTTGAAATGTCAATTGCCTACGCCCAATCTATATTTGGACAGAGGGTATTGAATATGACTCTAGAGGACGGTCCAAATATATAGAAAAACTTTAAAAAATAAAAATAAAAAATTGAACATGCTTGTATCCGGCATATACCCATAATTAACAAGCACACCCAAGTTAGAGTAACATAGCCTATTATACGTGAGGAGTGAGATGCGAAGAACGGAAGTCTGATGTTCACCAGGAACAGGTTTTGGGAAGCTGGGTGCTAAAAGATATAAAATGAAAGAAATTTCTGATGTATAAACATTTCTAGTGTTGTTTTACTTGCTAAATATGCAGGTGATATAACGTATTCGTGCTCGTTTGTAGATTTGGTATGGCAATGTTCCTCATCCTAAGCTTGTGGAATACAAAAAGGAACAGAATTGGGTGCGAAAATCTGGTGATTATTTTGTTTTCCCTGGTGGCGGTACTCAATTTAAGAACGGTGTTCAAAGCTACATTGATTTCATACATAAGGTATGTGCTGGATTTTCCAATCCTTTGGCAAGTTAACACTTGATTTCTGATTTCTCCTCTGCTATTGGTTGAAGTGTGGACCTCAAAAAGACTACTAATATTTTATTTTAAGCATCGTTATGTCCCTCTCCCTTATAGTTATTTTTTTCCCTCCAGACTTTACCAGCTATTAAATGGGGAAAGAACATTAGGGTTATTTTAGATGTCGGCTGCGGTGTTGCTAGCTTTGGTGGTTATTTGCTGGATAAAGATGTAATTACCATGTCATTTGCCCCCAAGGATGAACATGAATCTCAGATACAGTTTGCTCTAGAGAGGGGAATTCCTGCTATACTTTCTGTCATCGGTACACAAAAGCTAACATTTCCAGACAATGCATATGATTTGATACATTGTGCACGATGCAGGGTTCATTGGGACGGAGATGGTATGGTATCTTTTATTAATTCCTTTCAGCATATGTTTGACTTTGCTGTTATACTTATTTTCCTTGTTTCAGTTTTCTATTTTTTGTAGCATATCATGGAATTTTTGAGACTTTTGCTGCTTTGGAATGCAAAATGCAGGTGGGAAACCATTATTGGAGCTGAACAGGGTTCTTAAGCCAGGAGGATATTTCATATGGTCTGCCACACCAGTTTATCGAGATGATGAAAGAGATAGTAAAGTTTGGAAGTGTGAGAATGCTGCTCTCTCTTACTTTTCATGGGGGAATACAAAATTGTTTTCCCTTCTTTAGATTTTCCTTGCTTACTTGTTTTGTCCCAGTATGATTAGTCACCTCATTTATTTCTTTTTTCCATCTCATTATTATAATCTAGATGTGCTAAGTTGGTCCAATACTTTGTATATATTTCAGCAATGGTAGCTTTGACAACATCCTTATGCTGGAAGATTGTGGCTAAAACTGTTGATTCAACTGGAGTTGGACTCGTAATATATCAAAAGCCTTCCTCATATTCCTGTTACAAGCAGCGCAAAGAAAAACTTCCACCTTTGTGTGAACAGAAAACCAATCAGAATGTCTCATGGTAATCTTTTAAGAGTATTGTCCATACCATACATTGCTCACGCTCAAATACTTGCATGAATAATGTTGGGATATGTGGTGCTGGCGTTTATTTGTTTTGAAATTGCTTCTCATGATGTCTATTGATGGTGACAGGTACGAGCCTCTTAGTTATTGTATTTCGCGTCTTCCAGTTGACAGGATGGGTAATTTGCTCAGATGGTCCACACCGTGGCCACAAAGGCTTAGCAGTAAGCCTCCTAGCCTTCCATCCGAACCAGATGCTGAAGACATATTCATTGAGGACACCAAACATTGGGCAGCACTTGTATCAGAGGTGTATCTTGATGGGCTAGCTATAAGCTTGGGGCGGATAAGAAATGTAATAGATATGAATGCTGGTTATGGAGGGTAAGTAATATAACAATGTTCTAAACTTTTTTCTGTAAAAAAAAAAAAGTTTATTAATGTTTAAACGTGTGATTCATCTTGCTCATTCTCTGTGTAATTCGTGATCCTATGACCTATATTCCATTTCACTTCGATGAAAGGAGATACAAGTGTTTTATAGGAGTTCTCTGCCTCATATTTCTAGCACCTTTAATTTCTTACGAGTTATATGACATATGGTATGTTGCTGTAGTATCGCAAGAGCAGTTTTCTTTTTTCGAATATGTCCTCTGATCCTTTATTTTTCATGTCCACTGCTATCTGACATATCAAGATAAACTTTCTCTTTTGAAGAATTCCCATGCTCGTATCGAAATTGTTGTTTGCAGGTTTGCTGCAGCTCTTATTGACCAACCACTTTGGGTGATGAATGTTGTACCAATTGATGCACAAGATACATTGTCCATTATTTTCGAAAGGGGGTTGATCGGAGTCTATCATGACTGGTGTGAGTCTTTCAATACGTACCCTCGAACATACGATCTACTGCATGCCAGCTTTCTCTTCAAAAACCTAAAAGAGAGGTATGCAGTAGTGAACACTTAAAAGTTACTGATCTAAATATTTTTATGCTTTATTTGCGATGTGTACTCCAAGTAGGTGATTGAATGACCTAATAGATGACTAAAGCTAGTAACTGCGTCATGCATATAATTTCGAAGCTATTGGATTTATGGTTGAATTAGTTATCAGACATTTTGCCCCTCTCTCAGATGCGATATTATTGACTTAGCTGTGGAAATGGATCGGATACTTAGACCCGGTGGATATCTTTTGGTCCAAGACACCATGGAAAATATTAAGAAGCTCAATCCAGTACTCCGTTCACTTCACTGGTCAACAACACTTTATCAAGGCCAATTTCTTGTTGGCGAGAAGGGCTTTTGGCGTCCGAGTGAGAATGATAACCGAAAAGAAACATGAGCAGTTATCCAGGTTCTTCCACTCCCAAATTGTCCTCGATTAAGATTGGACTTCAACTCTGCAACATTCAAATACTTCTTTACCCTAAATTCAATCCTATAGAAGAAGGATGAGTTTATAGCATTAAAATAGCTTATCTGTCGATTAAATTATCCGAGTTTTGCTTGGCCATGAACAACAGGTCCAGCAGAGGTTTTGGACAGTTACGTTAGACGGACTCGAAGTGAGTGTTGTATTCAACACAAGTATGCAATTTCTTTTAAATTTTGTTAATTATTCAGAGGATCATAGATCTTGTACTAATATCTGAATGTATCAGACATTGATATTTTCTTTTAAAAATTTTAGTCTGAATAATGTTAGATGAACAGCTGGAAAGGAAAAAAAAAAGCAAATGGTTTCGCCTTCTTCATTTCCTTTTTCTTTCCAATTTTTTATTTGCCTAATTTAAATAAAATTCCATAGTTGCAGACAATTTAAGTGAATCTAATGAAGTTTCCAAGTAAAGAGGAGGTATCCACTTCATTTAGAAATTGGACAAAATGGTTTTACTTGTAGGAGAAGACTTCTTTTAGAAATCGGATGCCCTTCACCAAGGACTCATGGTGTAATGATATTAATAAATTTGTGCTTGATGTCTGATTCCATTTTTGAATACTTTTTGTTTTTTATGAAAATAAATAAATCTTGAATTCAATCCAATCTTGATTAATTATGTTAGAGTTTATATTGAGATTTTCAAAAATATATGAAAATTTTTAAAATATATATTAAAATATTTAAATTTTATTCACTTATTGATTTAAACTCAATATTATAATAATTAAATAATTTTTCTTCGAATAAAATCGAATTAGCTTGTAAATATGTTTTTTTTTTTGTTTACACCAATCACTTAAAAGTTAGTTGTATTAATCAATATGGTATGTCGAAACTCTATTTGTGCTTAAAATGAAAATTTTATACTCTACTCTCCCTTTCGAGGTTTCTTTTAGTTCTCTCCTTTTTCTTTTCTTGATTTTTAACAGTTTTAGCGATATTTTTCTAGTCGATGAGTTTCATTGGTTGCTATCGAGTGAGAGTCAATGTACAAATAAAGTTTATTTTACTTTCTTCAAAAGTTGTAATGATAACGATAATTTACTCTATTTTCTTTGAAAGTTGTGGCGGTGTTAATAATTATAATTTTAGTATTTTTTAGTTTTGTTTTCGAGAAGTTTTGAATAAGGTTGGGTCATTTGGGTGATTGATTTTGTGCATCACCAATGTTGAGTGTTTTGGGATCTCTGACATTGTCGTTAACTAGAGCTCGTTATTAGCATAGTCTGATTATGGCATCATTGGTAGTTTTTCTGATATTGCTAGTTTAGCGGTGTTTATTGTATATATTTCTTTTTCATGAGACTTTTATAACGGTCATGACATGCAATTATTTGAACAATGGAAATAAATAGCTTCAAATGCTATTTCAATTTTGGTTTTATTTGATTCATTAGAATTTATAAAAGGCTATTGTTGTCATTTCAATTGATGTATTCTTTTTAATGAATGGAATTACTATCTCTCGTTAGAAAAAAAAAAGAAAAGAAAAGAAAAAGAAATGTGCAAAACATAACTAGCGAATAGCGATGAATACAAAGAAGGTATTAAATAGAAACCATATACATTAGAGTAAGGTAGAAGCTAAAGTAGACACACAAACTCGTACACTACATACTGTATAGACGACATACCAAAGTATTACTTGGAGTGTTCCATACAAATTGGTGATGGCAAACAACTGAAACTACGCGGAAGATGCACAAGAAAACGTCGTATTGTCAATGGCAAGCTTGCCCTCCAATGCCAATACGGTCCGAGAATAGCAACCGAACTCGTCCCTGTAATTGTATTTCTGCCATGTACTCCCACTGCCGGAGATAACTGAATGGCCCTTCACCTTCATCCATCCCTCCGATTCCTGCCGGTTGTTTAGAGTACTCGAAGACAACCCATTGATCCGCCGTTCTCTCAAGGCATGAGAAACGTTGGTGATCATCATATACATTTCCTCTTCCTTGGACCCCAAGGAACCTATCAGAGGCAATGGAACAGTAGACGTGATCACCTTTAATGGATACTGCCTCTGAACAACCGTACGACCTACCAAATTACCCGAATCCGCTCGAATCCTCGAATCCCTCTTCGCCTTAACTCTTTGTTGAACAATCTTGTAAGTCCCATTGAAGTAAAACCTGACTACATTTGTAAGCTTAAATTGCTGTGAAACAATGGTGGTGAAATTACCAGCTGTGGATTTAACCCAACCTGCAAACTCACTTTTCCTATTGGCTTTAATCCTAAAACTCCCATCAAGCATTGTGAAAGCTTCTCGTCTTTGAATGGCCAGCGCCGGACTGTTGTAAACCACCGATTGAGCTTCAACTTTGGGAGTTCCATGATCTAACCAAAAGTGTAAATTCGCATTCACCAGCCAAAACGATATCGCATCATCGACACAGATTGCAATATCGTGATATTTCCCGTCCAATAACCATCCCAAAAACGGGGTTAAATCTAGATCGTAGCTTGGTAAATTGAAATCCCCGATCGCCACGATCGGTTCCCAGAATAATGGGTTAATCCCGCCGGTGAAAACAACCGGAAAAACCACCTCCGATCCCACGAATTTCCCGTCGATCGTCACGAAAACTTCCCTGTATGCGCCGTTCCCACGCGCCGTCGTCAGATTGTTCATTCGGATGTAGGAATAAGGCGGATTCGAATACCAAAACTCGTCATTGCCATGAAACGACGCGTATAATTCCAAAACGACTTGAATAGTGTTGTCCGGGAATCGGACTTTTTTGACGTGAACGTCCGATTCGCTTTCCACTCTGAACCAATGCCCTCTTTCGCCGTCGCTGGAGATCGGGATTATCAAATCTGGCGGGGTTTTGAACAATCCCAATTCGGCGGTTCCCAAATTGTCGTAATGGTTTTGACTTGGGGAAAAAATTGACGGAAACCTAACGTCGTTGGGCACGATGTTTTCTTTGTAAAACAGGAAGGAAACATGAATGTCGTAAACGCCAGTGTAAATGTCGTTAACGACGTTCTCGAGCATCATGGTGACGTTAAGTTGGGGTTTATAAAGAATCGAAGAATACCTAGTGATATCCTTCCTGACTCTCCAGAAGATCCCCGTATCCGTCGGCTCCGCCGTGCTGGTCCGGAAAATCTCGGCGCCGTCGAGCCAGATGGCGGCGATACGATCGTACTGATCGCCGGAGGAGTCAGCGCGGAAATCGAGGACGACGCGCGGCCAGGGCGGAGAACAATCGGAAGGTGGAGAGTAAGGGGCGGAGAAAGGAGGGGAGTCGATTGTGTTGGCGAATGAATGATTGATGACGGTGAGGGAACATGACGGAGTCAGATGATCGGACGGTAGAGGATTGGTCAACTCGAAGAATTCTTGAGATTGGGGTTTTGGGTCCCAAGATTTCAGCCGAAAGGGTTTATGGAAGCGATCAGGTGCGGCGGCGGCGGAGGGTACTGTTCCGGTGAGGAAGAGCAATAAGCCAGTGAAAGCAAAGTAACAGCAGCTCATTTTTGTTCTTGAAAATGTTAGTTAATTTGCATGTTTTTAATACTTTGGGTATTCAATTTTTTCTCTAGGTGTCAAATTATATAACATATAACCATCATCAAGGGGAAAAATACATAATTGTATACAGTTGTGTAGCTTCTTTATGAATATGAACAACAAAATAGATATTTCAGTCACTGGGAGTATCTACTCTTGCTTTAGGGAAGGGAAGAGAGAAATTTTTTATCAGACTAAATTACATAAATAGTCCTTCAATTATAGAAATTTTTATTTTAAGGTTAAATTTGATCATTTATGAATTTAATATCTTTATTTCTCAAAAAATATAATATATTTAAAATCATAAATTTAATTTTGACCATCACTTAGGAGTTAATACAAAAGGGTTTAAATAGGTTAAGGGTCTTTATATTCTTCCAAAATATAAATTTCTATACTATTTTATTTAAATTTAAATATCTCCATTTTTTCACAAACATCCATTCAAATTTGTTGTTGGTTGTAGATGTGATAATTATAGAAAAAGGTGAAATAACTTTTTTAACCCTTAAATTTTGCATTTCTTTTCAAGTTGGTTTTTATTTTTAAAAAATACATAAAAATTCTAAAAAGTAAAAAGATTTTTTTATGGAAATCTTAAAATATATAAAATTATAATGTTTTAAAAAATAAAAAAAATATGAAAAAAAATAAAACTCTTTAAAATTAAAAAAATTAAAATTTCAAAAAATTATAAAAAGTTACAAAAATTCAAAAAAAAATTATTATTTACTCCTTGTAATAAAGTTTATTCAAAGTTTAAGCTATTCAATCCGTCGTATTAAATAAAATTCAAACAAATATTTTTTTTAATTTAATTCAAATAAATTATATATAATTTTTTTATTTAAATATTAATTTGAATTTTTTTTAATAATGATATGGAATTTCCAATCTTTCAAATTAAATTTAAATACAATGTATACACAATATACTAATTTCGAGACTCAATTTCTTTAAATTTTGCCCAAAAAGGGCTTCTTTTCTAAAAGCGATAAAACCTTTTCACCCATTTGATCACTGAAATGTATGATTGCATTAATACAGAAAAAATAAGACCTAAGACACCTATGGTTATAGACTATGAAATGGTGAATCTACTCAAGAGGTATGATTAAATTATTATTTTTATTATTAAATATATTAATTTAATCTGTACTATTAAACGGATTCAAATAAAGTTAAATTGGAATAGAGTTATCATTTATAATTTAATAAAGTTAAAATTTTTAAAGTTTTTCTGGTTCTATAAATAAAATATTTTATTTGGAATATAACTACAAATAAATAATGATAATTTTCAATATATTTTTATACATAAATCTTAATTTTTAACAATTTGGACTTATTTAATTCTTTTTAATAGTGTAGGGACTGAATTGATTCATTTAATATTAAAATGACTAATTCGATCTAACCCCTGTAATATAGGGACCTCTCAAGTACTTTAACCCTAAATAATTCTCCTTCCCACTCATCGCAAACTTATATTATAGGATGCTGAATAAATTGGTAGGGACTAATTTGAGTCAGCAAATTAAAATTTTATGAATTATTGTAATTTAAATTTAGTGAAACAAAAAAAAGACAAAATGTGTAGTTGATATTATGGCAAAAGAACAGGGACCATAAAAATATTACAAAGAGGTAAGAACAAACCCTTTACGTCCTTCAAACTAAGCAATAAGAGGGCGAAGTCCATGATCCTGTCATGCGTAAACAATAGCAAGGAGCATGGAAGGCTTTTCTTTTTTAAATTTATTTAAAACACTTTTTTTTATTTCTAAATTTCATAATTTTTATTTTTAAATATGAGAAGAAATTAAGAATTTTTATGGGTTCTAAAGATTAAAAGCTAAATTAACAAAAACGATAAATGTTAAGGGATGTAAAAGTTATTTTACCTTTTTCTTTAATAGCCACACTAACAATTAAGGGCAAAATTGGATGGAATGTAATAAAAAAAATTAAAGTGTATAAGTTTAATATTTCAAAATTTAAGTATAATAACTAAAATAAAAGAGTGTAACACCTCTACATATTTAAACTATGTTTTATTTATTTATTTTATATCAATCTTAAATTATTTATAACTCAATATTTATTAATTTGGTACTATTAGATTCTATGCTTTGCGTAAGTTGTGGATTTAGTACTTGTATTTTAATTTGGTCATTTTTAATCCCTATCTTTTTAGAATTTGAAAATTTTAGTCTTGATCTAATGGCAATAAATTCATTAGGTTTTGTTATTTTTAAAATTTGATGCGCCAAACATATTATTGCATGTATAATATTATGTTAGTTGTTATTTTCATATATTATTTACAAAAAAAAAATAAGTTAATAGATTTAAAGGCTATTGTTCGTATTATTACTGAAATTTCGAAATTCAAAAACTATAGCGACTAAGAATGATCTAGTTGGAGAACATGACTAAATCTATAACTTTACGCATAATACATGACTAATAGCATAATTTATCTAAACATATTTAACTGCTGCTATTTAATTAGAACTAATTTTTTAAAAAAATAATTGGGGTTAGCCTTAAGGATTGATGTATGTAATTTATGCCAATTTTAGGGATTGGCATGATAAAAAAAGGTCAAAAGGTTATGAGTAAAGTTATCAAGTTCAGGGGTTAACGAATATATTAAACCTATAAAATTATATTCTTTTAAACATAAAAAAATTAAATAATTTCAAACTTTTTGATAATTTTAACATGATACAGATAAATTAATTAAAATAATATAAATATGGCACAGATGTATTAATTTTACGTAATTATATTGTAGGAGCCCAAATTTGCTGTGCCCATTGTCCAAATAAAATAAAATACAACAAACCCAAAATTCAATCCCAACTACCCAAACCTTAAGCCCAAAATAATCAGCCCACAAACTTAAAATTTCAGCAGCAAACCCTAGCTGGCCGCCGCATGCCTTACGTGGCCTCCTCGTCTGCCACGCCTCCAGCCCACGCCTCCACTCGCACGCTTCTGCCACCACTGTCGGCTACAGGCACCTGCAAAGCCAACAAGTAGACGCAACAACAAAGAAAAAGAATGTAAAAAAACAAAATAGAGATAAAAGCATTGGTAATCGGATTATAAAAAACCCCAAGCACTGCTCATGTATCTTCTTCTTGGTTTTTTGATGAACAGAGAAAATCAGAAAGAAACACAGAAATTTTGAAAGATTAGATCCTTGTTATTTCCTCTTCGTTTTCCTTTTTTATTTGTTTACTTGTTTTATCTTACATTTTTTCTTCTCTTGCAAATCTATTTTTTAATAACTATAATAAAAAAATCAAAATCAAAATAAAGGGAGAGGGAACTCACCGGAAGTGGCCTTGGTTCCGTCGTCGGAGGGTCTCTCCTCCGTCGTCCAAATCGGGTCCAAGAGGCCGAGAACCTCCCTTGTTTTCGACTCCCATGGGTGGAGAGAGTCTTGGCTCTCAAGGACGCCGTTAAACGGGGCTGCAAAGCCCATCCCATCGTGTCGCCGGTCGTAAGTCGACGACGGCGTAGTTGAACGCCGGAGGAGCCCTAAGTCGGAAGAGGGGACTGCGCGAGAGAGGGGCCATGGGGACTCTATGTGTTTTTTAAAAAAAATAATGTTAAACTTTTTTTGGGGGTTTCTTTGCTAAAAATAAATGGCAGAAAAAGAAAGCATTTGTTTGCTTTTATGGATTGCAAAACAGTGCCGTTTGAGGGGGAAATTAACACATTCTTGCCCTTAATGGGTAATTTATGCCTTTAGTCCCTTCACCTTGCGCTGAAGCGCACTTTAACCTTTTATTTATTTATTTATTTTTTAAAATTTGGGCTGCGAATTCCTTGTCTACTTCAATCGGGTCCTTTGACCATGTGTGCCCCTTTGCATTGAAACGCTGTGCACAAGGGGCTTGGCATATTTCTTCCTTCACTCCCTAATATTTTTAGCACATTGCAAATCAGTCCCTCGTTCCATCTTTTAATTTTTTTATTATCCCCTTTATTTTATTTCTGGTTTCAATCATGCCCATTACCTTTTAACCCCATTTTTTGTACATTTTTAAACTGTTTCTTTTATTATTTAAGATTTTCTTTTATATGTTATTTTGTTTTAGACTGTTTTAAATTAACTAGTATTTATCTCAAGCTTTTTATATGTTATTTATCTTAAATACATGTGTTTGCATTATCTATTTTGAATTTATATGTACTATGTAATTTAGATTGTTTCCTATACTATTTATTTTGAAATTCTTTATATTATTTATATCAAAACTGTTTTATTTTTGTAGTATTTTATACATTATTTATCTTACATTGGAACGCATTATATATACTAATTATTTAAAATCATTTGGTACTTTTTCAGCTATGATATACGTCTTATGTTTATTTATTATCCATTTTAAAATTTTTCGTATCTTACATTTCTATATGTACATACATATTACTTTTAAAATTTTTATACATAGTATTTTAAAATCGTTTTGTATAAACTTTTTTATTTTATTTGTTCAAAATTCATTTATTATCCCTTCAAAATTATCCTACATTTATTTGTTCTAATTTATTTTATACTACTTATTTTGAAATTGTTATATATGTTATTTAATTTATTCATCCCTTTTTTATTAATAATGATGTTTAAATAATGTGTGTTGAGTGATTATTTTCATTGTGTGTGCCATTGGTATAATTTTATTCATGTATCATTACTCTATGTTTATTATTGTATTGATTAGTTCACGTCATTGTATTGTAAATTAAACTCCGACATAGTTATCCAGTTTAGATTGCTTTATTTTATTCTAAGTGAGATAAATGCATACCTTCAAATAGATTACCCGCTATTATTCAAAATGAATTTTGCTAAATAAGGCAATATTTTGCATTTTGGAAATTTGAGAAATTGTACCCTAACTTACTGGGTCTCGATTTTCTCATTAAACCCAAATAACAAAATATCCTTTTAAATTTCAAACATATAAAATTTCGAAAATAAAGGCAATATTCCGTATTTAGAAAATTCAAGAAATCGTGCCCTAACTTACTGGGCTTCGATTTTTCTCGTGATTCTAAATAACCGAATATCCTTTTAAAATTGAAATAAATGAGGTTTAAACAAAAAAATATATGCAAGCTTACTCTCGAAAATACGAGGTGTCGTGTTTTAACTTACTGAATGTGACATCTTGTTACTTCGAGATAAGAAGGCATTTTTCCATTTTGATTTATCCAAGTAATTTTTTTTAAATAACGCAATATAAAGAAGGATCGTATTTTTAAATTCTTTTCGAGTTTTTAATTTTCGACACCAAGACATTAAGTAATCAACTAGGTACCAATTTTGGGCGTATCGAGGGTGCTAACCCGGCCTCGTGCATAACCGACTCCCGAACCCATTTTTCTGAACTTCGTAGACCAAAATAGTTGTTTTAATAAAAATTAAATCGTTTATTAAAAACAACCACTTTTTGAGGTGACTCGATCACACCTCATCAAAAAAAGGATTGGTGGCGACTCCCACATTTGACTTCATTTTTCAAAACTCAAGTTGACCCCGTTTTCCATCAAAAAAATGGTGTCAACAGCTTGGCGACTCCACTGGGGACTTTAAATAAGAGAGTCAAGCCACGAGTTGATTGCTTTTTGTCTTTGTGTCAAAAATTGAAAACTTGCTTTTTGCCTTTATTTTGGCTTTTATTATTTGTTTATAATTACTGCTTTGTTTAGAGTATATTTCTGCACATTCCATTGCATGACCGTTGGTCACACCTTTTAAGTGGGAGTGAGAAACTACGCCTTCGTGAGGTTTTCACCTCCGCATGGGATAGTGAATCACTTCCGGGATACATCCATACCTATGTCTTCGTGAGATTTTCATCTCCACATGGCCATAGAGAAATGTATCCCCCTGAACCGAACTCGGTCCGCATGAGCCTATAATGGGTGAGGATCGAGGAATCTGCTGGTTCAGGTACCCTTACTTTAGAACCAAACCTCATGTAGTGAACCTTAGGAGCCCACCCTAGGTAGAACCACTTCGAACCCCTAGTATTCACCCAAATAGGTGTTCTATTTATTCTTGCTTGCTTTTGCTTTGTACTAACCTGTTTTCTTTTTGTTATGATTGCATTGCATTTTCATCATAAAAAGAGGTGTTGATTCACGTTCAGTTGTTAAATAGAGAGCTTGTCATAAGGAAATGGGTTTCCTGATAAAGTGGATAATAATACGGTTGTCCGAATGTGGTCCAAGAAAACGTGATAAGAGAAGGATGATAGTTTAATGGAGGACCACACAACCATTGCTCCGTGGCCCGAGAATTTAATGTGACAAGGATTATTTGAGAGCCGCTGAACTTTCTTAAAAGAGAAGCCAACGAGCACCATGAGGTTTAGTGAGCAACGAGTCACGGCCCGGATTGAGTAAAAAGGAGATATAAGATACGTCCCTTTTGAAGAGTTCGTGAGACTTATCTTAACGCTCGAATGAAGAAAATGATCGAATGTCTCCGCATATGAGGGCAAAGCCGTATGAAGGATGATAGTTTAATGGAGGACCACACAACCATTGCTCCGTGGCCCGAGAATTTAATGTGACAAGGATTATTCGAGAGCCGCTGAACTTTCTTAAAAGAGAAGCCAACGAGCACCATGAGGTTTAGTGAGCAACGAGTCACGGCCCGGATTGAGTAAAAAAGAGATATAAGATACGTCCCTTTTGAAGAGTTCGTAAGACTTATCTTAACGCTCGAACGAAGAAAATGATCGAATGTCTCCGCATATGAGGGCAAAGCCGTATATGTATCCGCTTTATGTAAAGAGATTTGTTTTCTAGTAAAGTTGTTCTAATAGAATTGAATCAAGAATCAACGTCTCTTTTTGCATTCATGTATCTGCATTACATTTCATTGCAAGCATCTTTTTATTCATTAACATTACATTTCATTGCATACAATAAATTTCCTAAAATCCAAAAGTGTATTGAGTTCAGAACTTTAGTACAGAGCCAGATAGATGAAAAAGAATTAGAATTCTTTGAATATATCGATGGATTGGAAAGTAAAGATGTTTATGCCTTTGAAGAGAGAACTAAAAAACCTATCAGGGACTTGTTTCTACATCCCTAGAGGCGTTCTAAACAACTGGACTACAGAAGAGATCCCTGTAACATTTAGAACTAATTCAGAGTAATATTCAGAACACTTGTTGCCCTGAACCAGGGGTGATAAGAATCTTTTGTAAAAGGCACATGTCCAAAATCTAATTTCAGTGAAAACTTATCATTCAGTTTCATCTTGAGCAAATATTCTTTCATTCTTTTCATTCCCTTTATAATCATACTATGCATATAAGTATTCTTAGATTCTTTTATTTGGGCCTCCATTTGTTCCAATAACAGGTCTTCAGATATCAACGAGATGAGCGACTCTGTTACTAATTCAGAGTCTCTATTTGAGCAAGACATGAGTATAGATGATCCTCAAGATTTTGAAGGTGACCAAGAAATCTCCGGATTTGTTAAGAATGATAGAAGAAGAAGAAAAACAAATTCTACCCTATAAGGAATCAGTAGAAGTTGTGATCTTAGAAGAGGGCAGAGAGGTAAAAATTGGCGCTTGCATTGCCAAGGAAATAAGGCAAGACCTTGTTGAGTTGCTTCAAGAGTTTAAAGATGTCTTCGCGTGGTCCTACCAAGATATGCCAGGGTTAAGTACTGATATCGTGGTACACTGATTGCCAATAAAGGAAGAATGCAAACCAGTCCAACAAAAGCTCCGAAGGATGAGGTCTGATGTCTTGCTAAAAATAAAGGAAGAAGTTAAGAAGTAATTTGATGCTGGTTTCTTACAGGTGGTCAAGTACTCAGAATGGGTAGCCAATATAGTCCCTGTTCCTAAGAAAGATGGGAAGGTGCGAATGTGTGTGGACTACAGAGACTTGAACAAAGCCAGCCCAAAAGATAATTTCCCACTGCCTCATATCGATACCTTGGTAGACAACACGGCCGGATACTCACTGTTCTCTTTCATGGATGGTTTCTCCGGGTACAACCAGATTAAGATGCTTTCTGAAGACAGGGAGAAGACCACATTCATAACGATGTGGGGGACGTTTTGTTATAAAGTGATGCCTTTTGGATTGAAAAATGCGGGAGCAACGTATCAGAGAGCCATGGTAGCATTATTCCATGATATGATGCATAAAGAGATAGAAGTTTATGTTGATGACATGATCGCAAAATCCAGAACAGAAGGGGAACACGTGCAAGTTCTGAGAAAACTGTTTCTAAGGTTAAGGAAGTTCCAGCTAAAACTTAACCTAGCCAAGTGTACTTTCGGGGCTAGATCAGGAAAATTGCTAGGATTCTTAGTCAGCGAAAAAGGAATTGAAATTGACCCAGACAAAGTTAAGGCCATACAAGAATTACCTCCGCCAAGTACTCAAAAAGAAGTTCGGGGTTTCCTAGGAAGACTAAATTACATCGCTCGATTCATTTCACAATTAACTAAGAAATGTGACCCCATATTCCGTCTTCTTAAGAAACACAATCCAGGTGTATGGGATAAGGAGTGCCAGAAAATTTTCGAAAAAGTTAAACATTACTTGTCCAACGCCCCAGTACTGATGCCACCTTGCCCTGACAAGCCACTAATACTATACTTGGCAGTATTTGAGAATTCCATGGGGGCGTGCTCGGCCAACATGATGAGTCAGGACGAAAAGAAAGAGCGATCTATTATCTCAGTAAGAAGTTCACTGAATGCGAAACGAGATATTCGCCAATTGAAAAATTATGTTGCGCATTGGTTTGGATTACTCGGAGATTGAGACAATACATGTTGTACCATACGACTTGGTTAATCTCAAAGTTAGACCCTCTGAAATACATGATGGAGTCAACTGCTCTAAACGGAAGGATGGCCCGATGGTAAATTCTACTATCTGAATTTGACATAACCTATGTGAATCAAAAGGCTGTAAAAGGGAGCGCGATAGCAGATTTTCTAGCAAGTAGAGCCCTGGACGATTATGAGCCTTTGAACTTTGATTTCCCAAATGAGGATCTGATGTATGTGGAAACTACTGAAGCAAGCACACAAGAAGGCAATACTTGGAAATTAAATTTTGACGGAGCCTCAAATGCCATGGGTAACGGGATTGGGGCAGTCTTGGTATCTCCAAACGGTGATCATTATCCTTTCACCAGTAAACTAGATTTTGATTGCACAAATAACATGGCGGAATATGAAGCATGTATCATGGGAATCCGCGCGGCTATGGGACGCAAAATCAAGGTACTTGAGGTATATGGGGATTCAGCATTGGTAATTTATCAGCTCAAAGGCGAATGGGAAACAAGAGACCCTAAGTTGATTAGTTACCGAAGGATAGTCCTAGAATTGATTGAGGAGTTTGACGACATCACTTTTTGTTATCTCCCACGAGACGAGAATCAGATGGCCGACGCTTTAGCTACATTGGCTTCCATGATCAAAGTAAATAGACCAGAGGATGTGAAGCCTATCCAAATGAGCATTTATGATGCTCCAGCCCACTGTTGTAACATTGACGAGGAAGAAGAAAAGGACGATAACCCTTGGTATCAGGATATATTGCGATACGTGAAAAATCGTGAATACCCAAACCAAGCAACTGAGAATGACAAGAGAATGTTGAGGAGGCTGGCCAGTGATTACGTCTTAGATGGAGAGATCCTGTACAAAAAAGGAAAAGATCAGGTGCTGTTAAGATGTGTGGACGCTGTGGAGGCCAAGCAGATCTTGGAAGAAGTCCATGATGGTATTTGTGGAACACACGCTAACGGTTTCACAATGGCCAGACAGATCATGAGATTTGGATATTATTGGTCTACCATGGAAGGAGACTGCATCAAATATGCTAAGAAGTGCCATAAATGCCAGATTTACGGAGACAAAATTCATGTGCCTCCATCACCTCTTCACGTCATGACTTCCCCATGGCCTTTCTCCATGTGGGGCATGGACGTCATTGGGCCGATATCGCCAAAGGCTTCAAACGGACATCGTTTCATTTTTGTAGTGATTGACTACTTTACTAAGTGGGTAGAGGCTACTTCTTACGCCAATGTCACAAAGACAGCTGTCAGCAAGTTTTTAAAGAAGGAAATCATATGTCGGTATGGAAAACCCGAAAAGATTATATCTGACAACGCATTAAATTTGAATAATAGCACGATAGCAGAGGTTTGTAGTCAATTCAAGATCAAGCACCACAACTCATCGCCATATCGTCCGAAGATGAATGGTGCGGTGGAGGCAGCCATTAAAAATATCAAAAAGATTGTGGGGAAAATGACTGAGACCTATAGAGATTGGCACGAGAAGTTGCCATTCGCCCTCTATGCTTATCGAACATCCGTCAGGACTTCTACCGGGGCAACACCATTCGTTTTGGTTTATGGAATGGAGGCAGTGCTACCAATTGAGGTTGAAATTCCCTCTCTCCGAGTCTTTTCAGAACTAAAGTTAAACGAAGCAGAATGGGTCCAATCCCGATATGATCAGCTGAACTTGATTGAAGAAAGGAGGTTAAGAGTTATCCGTCATGGTCAAATGTACCAGAAACGAATGATGCGAGCTTACAATAAGAAAGTTCGTCCTAGAAACTTCCATGAAGGGGACTTGGTACTGAAGAAGATCCTTCCCACATAAAAAGACTTCAAAGGAAAGTGGATGCCAAACTGGGAGGGACCTTATGTAGTAAAAAAGGCCTTTTCAGGAGGGGCATTAATTTTAACTGGGATGGATGGCAAAAGCTTGCCCAATCCTGTGAATTCGGATTCAGTGAAGAGGTACTTTGCCAAAAAAAAAGAAAAAAAAAGGGAGAGGCCAAGGCGAAAACCCGCAAAGGGCACCTTGAGACCAAAGGGGTTTTGAATTGAAAACCCAGGAATGGGCAATTCAAATTTTCGATCAAAGATGAGGCATAGAGTAGTTTTTTCTTCTCCGAATTAACAAGAAGGAGAGATGCTACATCTTGGGGCATCAACAAAGTCTTTTAGGATTTCTAAACACAGAGTTTGTGCGGAGAAGCTCATGCTGCGATATCTGGGGCACCTATTTTTTATCTTATTTACATCTTAGCAAAATTTGCTATTTGTTCATTTAGAGCTCTGCTCTCAATAAAGTTCCATCTTATTTATTGTGATAATCTTTTTCATCATATCTCAGCAAATTTGCTATCTTGATGGATTTATTTATTTCGAGCTTTGCTCTCAGCAAAATTTTATCTTACCCATCTTGATAATCTTTTTCAAGCATTTTTCATTAAAATAATGATTACTAGACTGGTAATATTCAAGCAGAAGGAGTTCTACATATTACTCTGAAGGCTTCTAAATAGTACGAGGACCTGAAACAGGACTATTGTTTAGAACTGACCAAACTTAATGATTAGAAGCATTGGAGGAAGAATAGTCTAAATTGCAACTATTTCCTTGGTTTTTTTTTTGTCAAAGATACCAGCCGAACGAGAAGGGGCGGTGATAGAACCTTTAATAAATTTCGAGTAATGACAACCTAAGCATTTAAAAAGGGATCATTCTCATGACATTCTGCAAATATCATTCATACACATCTAGTTAGAAGCATTTGATCCACTCTGATCATGTCATCCTAAACACTAGGCGTAAATAGGTCCATAAAATTGATTTTATAGGTCAAAGGAACAGATCCTATACCCTTGAAGTTGCAATGGGATGGATTGAAGTCATTAAAGCAGATCTTGTCTTTATGTATTGGCGTGAAGTAGATCGAAGGTAGCAGATCCTATCTTCCTATATTGATAGGAAGTGGATCCAAGATGCAGATCTTGTCTTCCCATATTGGTGGCGAAGTAGATCGCAGAAAGCAGATCTTGTCTTCATGTATTGGCATGAAGTAGATCGAGAATAGCAGGTCCTATCTTCCTATATTGGTAGGAAGTGGATCGAAGATGCAGATCTTGTCTTCCCATATTGGTGGCGAAGTAGATCAAAGAAAGCAGATCTTGTCTTCATGTATTGGCGTGAAGTAGATCGAAGATAGCAGATCCTATCTTCCTATATTGGTAGGAAGTGGATCGAAGATGCAGATCTTGTCTTCCCATAATGGTGGTGAAGTAGATCAGATCTTGTCTTCATGTATTGGCGTGAAGTAGATCGAAGGTAGCAGATCCCATCTTCCTATATTGGTAGGAAGTGGATCGAAGATGCAGATCTTGTCTTCCCATATTGGTGGCGAAGTAGATCGAAGAAAGCAGATCTTGTCTTAATGTATTGGCGTGAAGTAGATCAAATGTAGCAGATCCCATCTTCCTATATTGGTAGGAAGTGGATCGAAGATGCAGATCTTGTCTTCCCATATTGGTGGCGAAGTAGATCGAAGAAAGCAGATCTTGTCTTCATGTATTGGCGTGAAGTAGATCGAATGTAGCAGATCCTATCTTCCTATATTGGTAGGAAGTGGATCGAAGATAGCTGATCTTGTCTTCCCATATTGGTGGCAAAGTAGATCGCAGAAAGCAGATCTTGTCTTCATGTATTGGCGTGAAGTAGATCGAAGGTAGCAGATCCTATCTTCCTATATTGGTAGGAAGTAGATCAAAGATAGCTGATCTTGTCTTCCCATATTGGTGGCGAAGTAGATCGAAGAAAGCAGATCTATCTCCTTGTATTTGGCAGTGGAATAGATTGAAGATTGCAGATCTTGCCTTCCTGTATTTGGCGGCAAAGCAGATCGAAGATGGCAGATTTTACCTCCCTGACTACAGTGGAGTACATTGAAGCCGATAACTCTGTCTCCTTGGACAGCAGTGGAATAGATTGAAGCTACAACGGCAAATCTTGTTCCCCGACATTGCAATTAAAGAGATTGAAGCCACAACGGCGAATCTCACTTCTCTGGCAGTACAGTGCAGTAGATTAAAGCTACGACGGCGAATCTTGCTTCCTTGATATTGCAATTTAAAAGATTGAAGCCGCAACGGCGAATTTTACTTTCTTGGCGATGCAGTGGATCAGATTGAAGCTACAACGGCGAATCTTGTTCCCCGACATTGCAATTAATCAGATTGAAGCCACAACGGCGAATCTCACTTCTCTAGCAGACAGAAACCAGATCTTATCTCCCTAAGCAATAGTGGAGCAGATCGCATCAAGTCTTATCTCCCTAAGCAATAGTGGAGCAGACAGAACCACAGATTTTATCTCCCAAAGCAGTAGTGGAGCAGATCGCATCAAATCTTACCTCCCTAAGCAATAGTGGAGCAGACAGAACCACAGATCTTATCTCCCTAAGCAGTAGTGGAGCAGATCGCATCAAGTCTTATCTCCCTAAGCAATAGTGGAGCAGACAGAACCACAGATCTTATTCCCCTAAGCAGTAGTGGAGTAGATCACATCCAGTCTTATCTCCCTAAGCAGTAGTGGAGCAGACTAAAAACACATATCTCATCCCCATGGAGTCGTAGCAGAGTAGATTGAAGCTACAAGGCGTATCTGAAATTGCAATAGAGTGGATCAAAGCAACAAGACGTAGCAGGTTGGAATAAGGCTACTTGAAGAAGAGAAGCACCCAAAGAAGTCAAGCCTCGGCGAAACCAGGCAAATTTGGTCTTTCTTAGTTTTTGCTCTGTTCTCGTTACACGAAAACGAGCAAAGAGGGGCAGCTGTAGACCAAATTTGCTGGGCCCATTGTCCAAATAAAATAAAATACAACAAACCCAAAATTCAATCCCAACTACCCAAACCTTAAGCCCAAAATAATCAGCCCACAAACTTAAAATTTCAGCAGCAAACCCTAGCTGGCCGCCGCATGCCTTACGTGGCCTCCTCGTCTGCCACGCCTCCAGCCCACGCCTCCACTCGCACGCTTCTGCCACCACTGTCGGCCACAGGCACCTGCAAAGCCAACAAGTAGACGCAACAACAAAGAAAAAGAATGTAAAAAAACAAAATAGAGATAAAAGCATTGGTAATCGGGTTATAAAAAACCCCAAGCACTGCTCATGTATCTTCTTCTTGGTTTTTTGATGAACAGAGAAAATCAGAAAGAAACACAGAAATTTTGAAAGATTGGATCCTTGTTATTTCCTCTTCGTTTTCCTTTTTTATTTGTTTACTTGTTTTATCTTACATTTTTTCTTCTTTTGCAAATCTATTTTTTAATAACTATAATAAAAAAAATCAAAATCAAAATAAAGGGAGAGGGAACTCACCGGAAGTGGCCTTGGTTCCGTCGTCGGAGGGTCTCTCCTCCGTCGTCCAAATCGGGTCCAAGAGGCCGAGAACCTCCCTTGTTTTCGACTCCCATGGGTGGAGAGAGTCTTGGCTCTCAAGGACGCCGTTAAACGGGGCTGCAAAGCCCATCCCATCGTGTCGCCGGTCGTAAGTCGACGACGGCGTAGTTGAACGCCGGAGGAGCCCTAAGTCGGAAGAGGGGACTGCGCGAGAGAGGGGCCATGGGGACTCTATGTGTTTTTTTAAAAAAATAATGTTAAACTTTTTTTGGGGGTTTCTTTGCTAAAAATAAATGGCAGAAAAAGAAAGCATTTGTTTGCTTTTATGGATTGCAAAACAGTGCCGTTTGAGGGGGGAAATTAACACATTCTTGCCCTTAATGGGTAATTTATGCCTTTAGTCCCTTCACCTTGCGCTGAAGCGCACTTTAACCTTTTATTTATTTATTTATTTTTTAAAATTTGGGCTGCAAATTCCTTGTCTACTTCAATCGGGTCCTTTGACCATGTGTGCCCCTTTGCATTGAAACGCTGTGCACAAGGGGCTTGGCATATTTCTTCCTTCGCTCCCTGATATTTTTAGCACGTTGCAAATCAGTCCCTCGTTCCATCTTTTAATTTTTTTATTATCCCCTTTATTTTATTTCTGGTTTCAATCATGCCCATTACCTTTTAACCCCATTTTTTGTACATTTTTAAACTGTTTCTTTTATTATTTAAGATTTTCTTTTATATGTTATTTTGTTTTAGACTGTTTTAAATTAACTAGTATTTATCTCAAGCTTTTTATATGTTATTTATCTTAAATACATGTGTTTGCATTATCTATTTTGAATTTATATGTACTATGTAATTTAGATTGTTTCCTATACTATTTATTTTGAAATTCTTTATATTATTTATATCAAAACTGTTTTATTTTTGTTTAGAGTTTCTATACATTGAGTATTTTATACATTATTTATCTTACATTGGAACGCATTATATATACTAATTATTTAAAATCATTTGGTACTTTTTCAGCTATGATATACGTCTTATGTTTATTTATTATCCATTTTAAAATTTTTCGTATCTTACATTTCTATATGTACATACATATTACTTTTAAAATTTTTATACATAGTATTTTAAAATCGTTTTGTATAAACTTTTTTATTTTATTTGTTCAAAATTCATTTATTATCCCTTCAAAATTATCCTACATTTATTTGTTCTAATTTATTTTATACTACTTATTTTGAAATTGTTATATATGTTATTTAATTTATTCATCCCTTTTTTATTAATAATGATGTTTAAATAATGTGTGTTGAGTGATTATTTTCATTGTGTGTGCCATTGGTATAATTTTATTCATGTATCATTACTCTATGTTTATTATTGTATTGATTAGTTCACGTCATTGTATTGTAAATTAAACTCCGACATAGTTATCCAGTTTAGATTGCTTTATTTTATTCTAAGTGAGATAAATGCATACCTTCAAATAGATTACCCGCTATTATTCAAAATGAATTTTGCTAAATAAGGCAATATTTTGCATTTTGGAAATTTGAGAAATTGTACCCTAACTTACTGGGTCTCGATTTTCTCATTAAACCCAAATAACAAAATATCCTTTTAAATTTCAAACATATAAAATTTCGAAAATAAAGGCAATATTCCGTATTTAGAAAATTCAAGAAATCGTGCCCTAACTTACTGGGCTTCGATTTTTCTCGTGATTCTAAATAACCGAATATCCTTTTAAAATTGAAATAAATGAGGTTTAAACAAAAAAATATATGCAAGCTTACTCTCGAAAATACGAGGTGTCGTGTTTTAACTTACTGAATGTGACATCTTGTTACTTCGAGATAAGAAGGCATTTTTCCATTTTGATTTATCCAAGTAATTTTTTTTAAATAACGCAATATAAAGAAGGATCGTATTTTTAAATTCTTTTCGAGTTTTTAATTTTCGACTCCAAGACATTAAGTAATCAACTAGGTACCAATTTTGGGCGTATCGAGGGTGCTAACCCGGCCTCGTGCATAACCGACTCCCGAACCCATTTTTCTGAACTTCGTAGACCAAAATAGTTGTTTTAATAAAAATTAAATCGTTTATTAAAAACAACCACTTTTTGAGGTGACTCGATCACACCTCATCAAAAAAAGGATTGGTGGCGACTCCCACATTTGACTTCATTTTTCAAAACTCAAGTTGACCCCGTTTTCCATCAAAAAAATGGTGTCAACATATATTTTTATACAAATCCTACAAACTAGCCATAATCCTAAACCCTTAAATAAGAGAATGATATGTCCTTAAATGTATTCGAATTCACATCCTCCTATATGTTGCATAGATAACGATGTTGATTGATCCAAGGCTCAATCAATTTATATAACTATATTGATTTTATGTTGTATTCTCATCTTTATAATCTCAACTGATTGCATAATAAATTTTAAAATATATCTTGACATAAAATCATGATTGTTAAATCAGACATAATTGAACAATCAGATCAAGAATTGACCAATATATTAGTCCGAAGTAAGGGACAGAACTGATTAACCATAAAATAAGTATAAACCACAGTTGAATTATCAACCATCTACTTGTTGAATAGATTTTTATATTTTTGGGTCAAATATCTTAATCTAAATAGGAAAAAATATTTTACAAAATTATATAAATATAAAATATTTTTCTTACAAAATGCATATAGAGAATTTAATGTCAAATTGTGCCATGTACTTAATTTTTAATAATCATTTTAACTTTTGAAAATAGTTAGTAAATATTCGAGTTAATTGCATCAAAAATTTTTAAATTATAACTTTTATTTTAATTTGATTCTTAAACTTTAAATATTTTAATTACATCCTTAAACTATTAGATCATTTTGTTATTAAAATCGTTAATTTAATAGTTAAATGGCAAGTCAAATTTTATACGACTTAATTTAAAATGAAAATTTTAAGAAAAATGAATATTGTAAAAATAGATATTTCAAAAATCTTACTCTCGAGGTTTTCGAAACTTTTATAGAAATGTTATCATTTACTCTTCTTTTTTCAATTTTTCACTCTTTTATTAGTTAATTTTATTATGTGACAACATTCTGTTTCTTTAAAATATTCATTTTAAATTCAGCTACATAAAATTTGATATGTGTTTAACGGTTAAATTAATGGCTTTAGCAATGAAAAGGTTTAATCAATATAATATTAATAGTTTAAAAATATAATTAAAACATTTTAAAATTTAGATGTTTGATGTAATTAACTCTGAATAATCTAAGTTGAGCTTTTTTCCACAAATCCAAGTATAAATAAAATTTAAGAAAATCAGTAACACGTGGCACATTTTAGCGAACCAATATGTTGATTTCTTTTTCACATAAAAAATTTATTTTAGTCTTTTGTTTATTTTAATATTTAAAATTTGTTTGTCAAATCAATTAAAATAGATAAAAAATTTAACATTTGTTAACTTTGTTAATATGACATTCACGTGGCAGTTCACATGTAGTCACATTAGCAATTAATTAATTTAAAAATATTAACAATTTAAATAATTTTTTTAAAAATTAATTAATTGCTGATGTGGGATTCGTGTAGTAATTCACATTAACAAAATTAACTGATATTAATTTTTTTATTTAATTTTGGGTGATTTGATAAACAATACAAGTTTAAAAACTAAAAAAAGACAGAAAATTAAATAAAAACTAAAATAAATTTTTTTTATAAAATTGAAGTGCTTTTCTTTTTTAATAAGTTATCCTAATTAAGACTAACTAACTAATAAAGAGTTCTTATCTTTGATACACTGAAAATGGAAACATTTTAATTCCATGATAATTAGGTTGAATTCCATACTCCTTTTTTTAAATTTTATTTATAAGTATAAAATTTTCAAAAGATAATAATAATTATGTTTTTTTTTAAATCATGTTAAAAATTGTATATAATATAATTAAATATTTTCATTAAAAAAATAAAATATGATTATACAGAGTATCACTCTCCCTCTCAAGGTAGGCATGAATCTGGAATCCCTTAATCTAAGCCTTATCCAGGGTTGCCTTAATAAGCGCAAATCCCACTTAACCTTATATTTGGTTCGTAATTCTTAATTTCTATGTTAATCCCTCCTTCCTAATTCCTTCAAACCCTCTCCAATGTTCCCTCACTGGCTACTAAGATCACCACCAAACACTGCAACCTCCACTCCCAAATCACCCTCCCATTTCTCTTCCTCTTCTTTGAAAGACATTAACGCCATCCTCCAAGAAGACCAACCCTTCCAGTCCTATTCTAAATCCCCCAAAAAACCCTCCATTTTCCACCGTGTAACACTCTCAACCTCCGTCCTCCGCGCATGGGCTGCGGCCGCAGCGTCAGCGGCTCAAACCCACTACCATGCTCCCTTATCACCCCAACCCTCCGTTACTCTCCCTTACGCTGATCACCGGGTTGTACTTTACTTCACCAGCCTCCGTGTCGTCCGTAGGACTTTCGAGGACTGTAAGGCCGTCAGGTCAATCCTACGTGGATTCGGCGTACCGATCGACGAACGAGATTTGTCTATGGATTCGGATTTCGTAGGGGAGCTGCAGGGGATCATCGGGCGGAATGAAATCAAAAGCTTTACGCTACCCTTGGTTTTCATCGGCGGGAAGTACGTAGGTGGGGCGGAGGAAATCAAACGGTTACATGAGTGTGGAGAACTGAAGAACCAGATTGGTGGGTCACCGGTTGCTGTAGGGTCCAGTGTCTGTGATTTATGCCAAGGGATGAGATTCGTTGTTTGTCGACAATGCAATGGTAGCCATAAGATCTATTTTGAAAAATCTGGGTTCCGAAGTTGTAACGATTGCAATGCCAACGGTCTCGTCAGGTGCCCGTCTTGCAGCCCCGGTCACCGTCGAGTCTCCTACTCTTTTTCTTAGCTTAATTTTTATTAATATTAAATCAAATTAGTAAAAAGAAACAGGCATTTTATTTTCTTGAAATCCCTAGCTTCTTTTTACCATTTTAATTAGAGATTTTATTTACTTTTTTGTTTTCCATTAAAATGTTCAAAATATACATAACATTAATATTGAGTTCGGTACATGTTCAAGGAAAGATAGTATGAAATTGTGATATCACGTCATCTTAAAGTAGAATGACAAATCAGATATTTTCTCTTAATTTTTAGTTTTTTTCTCCTCACAAAATTAGAATTCAACTAAAAATACTGAAATTTTTTTTGTTTTTTGAAAATGGATAGAGATACATTGTACAAATGATATTTGATTTGCACACAATCATATTAATATTCTTGTTTCAATATAAATGGGAATGAAAGAGTTGTCAAAAAGAGTGCAATTCAAATTAATTCGGGTTCCAATTATTATTTGATATTAAAATTTAAAAGAGTGAAAAGACGACATCTTCCTCTACTCTTAAAATCAATATCCGTATTAAACCAACTAGCAATTAACCAACTACATTAATGCTTCGTCCTTCATGAATAGGTTAGTAGAGGAGAGTTACAAATTAACAACAATAAGCGTTACTCTAGTAACGTAAGAACTACCAAAAATACAACCGTTGATAACAACTTCTTAACCTCTTTGTTATCAAACTATACCGTTAACAAACTCTGGTCAACCAAGATGATAATGTCAAAAGTCTTTACAAGATTTCGCCATGAAACCAATCCATGTATAGCCTAACTAACTAAAATCAATCATACTCAAACTAAACAACAACCAAAAGAAATTAATATCAAAGTTATAAACACCACCACGACTTTCAAAAAAATAAACTATCATTGCTTCTAAAGAAAAGAAAAGAAAAGAAAAATGTTGGAGTACTATGTGCTTTTTTTTTTTCTTCAAATAATTAAACATTTAGTTGCTCCATTTATAAATTTGATAATTCTAAATACTATATTTTGCATCATATAAACACAGCATGAAAAAACAATTAAAACAAGTACAATCATGCCATTAACGAATCAAAGTTTACATTAAGATGAAACTAAAAATTCATATTTTAAGCGAGTTAAATTATGAAAAAAAGTCGGTTAAAAAAAAGTGAATAGGCCGATTTCTGTGAATGTACTTTCCTACGTAGTCAGAAGTATCAATACACTTACAATACTTTAAAAAAAAGTAATGGAACTTACCATCATTAATCTTTCAAATTTCTTTCCTTTTGTTCATTTTCATATGCATTTTTCTTCACATACTTTACCATTTCCCAACCTATTTGTTTACCCTGCAAGTTTATCATATCTGAAACATGATTTTAGAAAAGTTGTATGAGAGATCAACATATAGAAAATGTTGCAGAAATGGATGATTAAAGGAACCAAAAATATTTTGTATTTATGATGAGGTTTATGAAACCATGACTTACAAATTGGTATCAAGCCTTGAAAAGATGGGTGGTGGTGGTGGTGGTGGCAGCCGCTTCCTTCTAGGGTTACTATAGTGGTACTTTCCTTAAACTAATATTGTAAAGGTCCACCCATTTTCAATGGTGTATCACTATCTCTACTCTGATAATGTTTTCCTTTTATCTTCATTAAACTACAAAAAAAGGGATTTTGGTATTGGAGGACTCATTATGCATGCCATCCTCCTGAGTTAGGAAGAAAACAAGACGTTGACTTACATTAGAAAGTATCAGTCCACAAAGCATTCTTTCCTTCCGCACATTGCTGATGAGTCTCTTTAATTCGATCAACAGACTTCAAAGGAAGCAACACAGGCAAGGTTATCGATACTTTCTTGAAAGTACATATACCTTGAGAAAAGTAAAGATACCATGGGGAGGGTGTACAAGGATAAGGTATTGATACATGGTAAAAGGTATCGATACTTTTGACTAGGCAAGAAAGCACGTTCAGCGGGACATGTCAATATTCACCAAAAACATATTCTCTTGGACTCGTTTTCACCTTCTCTCTTCAAAATCAGCCTATTCCAATAGATACCACAAAAATAGACCTGTCCATGGGCCGGGCGGCCCGGCCCGACGGCCCATCCGAAATATGGGAGGGTTTGGGTAAAAATATAGGCTCGAAATATGGGCTTGGGCAAAATTTTAGGCCCGTTTAAAAAATAGGCCGGGCCTCAGGCAAGATTTTTTTGGCCCGGGCCCAGGCCGGCCCGGCCCGAAAAATATTAAATATATATTTTTTATTTTTAAAATATAATAGTTTTTTATTTTAAGTTTATTTACTTTCATTTCCTTGACTAGTGTTACAAAATAATAATAATAAAACATCAAGTTTGTTTTACTAATCAAATGTTAGATTTTGTTACAACAATTAATACAATTAATAATTTGATAAATTTACTAATCAAATGTTAGATTTTATTACAACAATTAATACAATTAATAATTTGATAAATTTACTAATCAAATGTTAGATTTTATTACAACAATTAATACAATTAACAATTAATAATTTGATAATTTTACTAACAATTAATTTTAATAACAATTAGTTTTAATTTTATTAAAAAAACTAATTTTAATTTTAATTAAAAACGGGCCGGGCCGGGCTGGGCCGGGCTCGGGCCCCATATTTTTCTTCGGACCGGGCCTGGGCAAAATCTCAGACCCATATTTCAGGCCGGGCTGAGCCTAGTAAACGGGCTGAAAATTTTTTGTGGGCTCGGCCCGAACCCAGCCCATGGATAGGTCTACACAGAAATCGGCCTATTCCCTTCTTTTTTTTTTAAGCTGACTTTTTTTTCCATAATTTAGTTATAAAAATGTGTCATTTCATTTTTTAAAAATTTAATCAATATCTCACACTTTCTAATACTACATCAAATCTCTTTAATAATATTTTAATCCTAATTAATGTTGGTTAATTAAATAAAATTAATGTAAAAATTAAACAAAATTAACAAATAATAATAGTAACACAATGTTTATGTTATTTTTTTCTATTGGATTTATGATTTAGAACTTAGAATTTTAATATTTATGATTTTAGGAAAATGATTAGATTAGATTTGAAGGGGTTTAAGTTTTAGGATTTTAGAATTTTGCAAAAAAATAAATAAATTTTATTAATTTTAGAGTTAAAAATAGTAACAAGTGTTAATTTGATGTATTATATTATTTATACATTCTAAAAAAATGGTGTAACATATTATTATTGGATGCCTAAAAATTGATTGTTTTAGAGGCTTTTTTATCCAAATAATGAAAAAAAAACCTTAAATGGTATGCCTATGAGATTATTTACCAAAATGACATGTTTGCTATAGTGTTCTGTCTATGCCTCCTGGCAAATTTGCTGCATTAGACTAAAATGTGATGAACTAAAATATTTAAGAACTTAACATGTAAATCTTCCATTTCCATTGTCAGCTGAAAAAAAAAGGTTTTAGGTGCCACTGACAGTGTACAAAATTTCAAAAATGATAAATTCCTTCTTAAACCCTTTTTGTTTATTATTTCTTTTTATTTTCCTTTAACATAAAAAATGGAGAGGTTTTTTTTATCAATTAATCTAAAAAGTTTTTTCTATCAAAAAATATTTTTGTAAAAAAGCTGATTCCAACTAAAAATAAATAAATTTATTTTTCAAAAAATATTTTTTTGGTTCAAATAAGTTTTTTGTAAAATTATTTTTTGTAAAATTATTCCAACTAGAATAAAATTATTTGAAAAAAAATTTTTTTTTGAAAAATAAATAAAATTCATTTTCAATTGGAATAGAATTGTTTACAAATATATTTTTTGGTAGAAAACACTTGGATTAGTTGATAAAAAACTTCTCTATTTTTTGTATTGAAGGGAAATAAAAAGAAATAGTAAACAAGAAGGGTTGATAAAGCAATTTACCATTTTTGAGGTTTGGTGCCGCCACACGGTCAATCGGCACCCTAAAACCTTTTTTCCAGCTGGCAATAGAGAAAATTTACATGTTAAGTCCATAAATATTTTAGGTCTTCATATTTCAGTCCGGTGCTACGAATTTGTCAAGCGACACCGGTAGAACACTATAATAAACATGCCATTTTGGTAAATAATCTCATGGACATACCATTTAAGTTATTAATTGGTTTTTTAAATATAGCTTTTTTTAAAAAATTTATGTAAGCTATTAAAAAATATACTTTCCAAATAATTTTTGTTATTTAAAAAAATTATTTTTTAATAAAATACTATAATTAATTAGAACCACGAACAATAAAAATATAAAGACAGAGCACATAATACAAACGATAAATAAGACACTATAAATTGATGTATAAATGTCATGTTTGCAAAATAATCCCAAAAGAGTAGAAAGACAAACTCACACTAATCGCAACACTGGAAGAATTTAGAAACAAACTAGAGATGCATCATCTTGACCAAACCGTTAAAAATTGCATCATAATCCCACCATCATTAGGCCAACTTGACGATGACTCCAGTCAACTAAGAAATCGTTGCCGAGAACCTTAAGAGACCTACCGCACCAATAATGCACAAAATGTTAAGTCTCAGATGGCCTATCCTCCTCCTCGTCACCATCTCGAATTCCAAATTTACGAACATCATCATTGTGCTTTATCATGATAAAACCCTTTGAGAATAGTTTCCAATAAATTTGGTGGCACTCTTATCATGATAAATCTCATATACACCAAAACATGACTAAAAACTAAAACCACCGTTGCTTTTAGATAAAACAAAGTAGACAGAACAAAAATCATGAAAGTGTGTGTGGATTGACCAAACACGGGTAAAATCAGAACCAATTTTTAGAAAATGTCTTACCGATTTCTAAGCCGTAAGACATTTTCCTTTCTCTTCTAAGCAGTGGTTCTCCATTCCTCTCTGTCCATCAGCCTCTGCCTCATCTCTGCCTTGTCATCTTTGTCTCTCAGCTTCGTCTTCCTTCTTCATCTTTCTGCTCCATAGATCGCTTTTTAACTCTCAGTTTTGGCGAGTCACCCATTAAACATAATTTTTTTATTTACGATGCCATATGCTTCAAGTTTTTTTTGGCTCAATTATTTCTAAAAAAATTCACTTTCTTTTCAATCCGATATGATGATCAACAAAATCAATTTTCTTTTCCTTTTTTCATAATTTATGACTTAAGTTGGATTTTAGTAATTGATAATGGGTTAATCAAATGGGGTTATTGTTGATGGTTAAACCATGTAGGAATTTGGTGGGTTTATAGCTTAAAAAATTGGTGGTTTCAGCTGGATTTTAGTAATTGCTAGTGGATTTATGAAATGGGGTTATTGTTGATTGCTAAACAATTGAAGAAATTTATGGGTTTACAGCTTAAAATTGGCGGATTTTAGTTATTGCTTGTGGATAATGAAATGGGGTAATTGTTGATTAAACTATGGAGGAATATGTAATAAGAAAAAAATAACTAAATCTCCTTATTTAGCAGCAATGTGAAAAGCATCAAAACTATTTCTAGCTTTGACCCCAGCATCTCTAAGATCATAATAGTTAATCACCTCCTTGACCAAATCGACATAACCGTATTTAGCGGTGACATATAAGGCGATTTCACCGGATTGGTCCTGTTTAGGCAACAGTTCTTTAAGTTCATCTGGCCCAGTGTTTTTTAATATTTCAGACACGGTAGCAAGATTTCCAGCTGTTGCAGCAGCATGTATAAATTTTTACTTATAGTATGTTACGATGACATGCTTCAACTAATCAGTTTCTTATCGAATATTGAAAAAAAGAAGAAAAGGAAAAGGAACCATTTCTCTCCCTTTTTTTACACCTTTTTCTTGTCTACCAAACACGGCTACTAGAAGCTTAACATTCATCGTGTAGTGTATTTCATTTTTCAATTTGCTGTTATATGTGTTTCAGTTTTGTTTGGTTGTAATAGATAAACTGGAAGACACGCATATCCTGATGCCTTCATAATTTTTGAAACTAGTACAAGTCAACGTAATTTGAAAGTTAGTCCCTTGCAGTTTTAGCAACAATGATGAACTTGTCCTATGGTAGTTGAATTCACTTGCAATTTCAGAAACTGGATTTCTTCTTATAAAGCTTTTTGGACACTGCCAGAAATTTCATAGGTTAGCATCTAGTAGCTTACAAATTTTAATAACTATTTAGTTTCGTTAGCTATTTTAAAATTTAGAACTTAGGTAAGTAATCCTTAAAATTTAGGATCTAGGTTAAGTAATGTTGGTCTTCTTTAGAACTTAGGTAAGTTAAAATAACCATATGAAATCCTTAGCACATGATCAAAAGGGGCTTCTATCTTTTGCTGTCCAAACATTAGAAATCAGATAGTTTAAGCTGCAATTCTTTTTGCTATATGCTATTGGTATCCTCAGAAGTTACTGGAAGCAAATAATAAAAATATAAAATTCATATTTATGATTTAAAATGAGAAAATGATAAAAGGAAATTCAAACATAATGGCTCTACTTAGAATAAAATCATATGAAACTGAATCATGCGTTTATATATTCATGAAAATGATGTTCTTAATTCTTCAGAAGTATTACTTTGTTTTTGTATCCAAAATGCAAGATTTGCTTCTTCTTCTTTGTTTTTTTTGCTTTAAATGCAATAAGGCAAAAATTATAATGCAAAATTAACAACTCAAAAGAGCTTCAGAAATTACATCTTTTCTAGAATGGTGAGAGGTTAATGTTGACTTTGGGTTCTCTATTCTTGGTGAGCTTTTATTTTAGGTCAAAGAACTGTTTACAATAAATTTATCCTATTTTGTTGTAAGGTTTTCTTAACTATTTATCTCAAATTATTTACATCATCATGATTAAATTTTGTTTATGTTAAAGAAGGGAACAATTATTGTTTCTCAAAACATAATCTAGCATCTTCTCTATAATTGGAGTTTTAGGAATGTGCAATATTTCTCTCCCTTTTTCAAATAGGTTCTTGGATTATTCAGTTTCTATAAATTAACTCATTAAGATCTCTATTAACTATGATCAATATATTTATTGAAGTATTGGTACAAAGAAAGTAGCTTAATTTCTCAAAAAATTATTAATGCAATTATAATTAGCTTGATATGTATGTATGCACTTTAGTCATGGTAACTTTTAGTCATATATGTGATCTTATGAAAATCTTGCATCTTTTTTGTAGTGATCAAATATTTATGTGGCATTATTTTGTGTAGATGGATCGTAATCAAGATCAAAATGAAATTATCGGAGTCGTGGCTTCAGTTTTAGCTTTTGGGGCTCTTTGGATTAAAAAATTAAAAACTATGAAGGAAATTGCTTCTCTGTAACAACCCGACTCGTGTCCGTCGTTGAATTAGAGTTACGAGGCATTACCGATCAAAACCCAACTCGAAAATTTTTTTTATACTAACTCAACCACAAAATTTCCTCCCATAAATATATATACATTTAAGCACATAATCAATTAAAACCAAACATGCATCATTAATCAAAGTACATATACCAACTATGTTTCAAAATTCAACCATATCATTATCATTTACCTAATCAAAATTTGATATAATTCAAATTCTTAAAACATTTCCAAACCTACAAGAGTATATATCATAAATCAAGTATGTATCCAAACATTTATTTGTACACATTTATTTCATTTCAATTTATTAACTATACTACATATTATAATATAGGTAATCTACCTTGTTTGGATAGCTCTTATATACAACAAATGGGCAGCATATACATACCAAATTTAACAGCACTTTTACACCAAAATTTAACAACATATATACAGCAAATAGGCAGCATATACATACCAAATTTAACAGCATTTTTACACCAAAATTTAACAGCATATATACAACAAATGGGCAGCATATACATACCAAATGAGCAGCATTTTTACACCAAAATTTATCAGCATATATACAACAAATGGGCAGCATATACGTACCAAATTTAACAGCACTTTTACACCAAAATTTAACAGCATATATACAGCAAATAGGCTTAAATATAACTAATTTATACAACTATTAACAATTATGCTAAACACATCACACTTCTATATATATAACCGAAATTTACATAAGCTTAAACATCATATATATATCAAATAGATCAAAAACATAAAACCAAGCTTAACCAAAATGAGTAAGCCATTTTCGCATGGCTCATATTCACATATCCCAAAATTAAACATATTAACTAGACTATACATGCCATAGGTTCAAATTCAAATTTATAAAATACCAAAGACGGTCAATAGTGTAATAGACTATACTGATGATCCCCGAGCTCGTAACGCGACTCCAAAATCTATAAAACAGAGGTAAACAAATAGAAACACACATTAAGCTATTAAAGCTTAGTAAGTCATAAGCAAAAATTCATATATATATATATATTAATACTTATTCCATCATTAAGTTAAATAAACCAAATGTCCTAATATTTTGTACCATATAACACTTGAATAAAGATCACATTGTATTTTCATATAAACAAACCATATGGCCAAATACACATAAATATTTAACAAAGCTGAATATTCAATAAATCATTATGCCAAAACATGCTTATACTCAAATGGCTAACTCATACTCTATATTTCATTTGAAACTATTATCAGTTTAAAGTAATCAACTTACCTTATCACCAATTAAGCAAATGGCTAACACATACCTGAATAATTTAGTTTTCTTAACACATTTATTTGCTTTTACTATTGCTCACATAAGATTTATAGAACATAGAGCCTTGTATAAAACATTGGCATAAAGCCTGCTAGGCACAGAGCCCGAGACATTTCACCGGCACAAAGCCTGCTAGACATAAAGTCTGATATAATTCACCGGCACAGAGCCTGCTAGGCATAAAGCCTAATATAATTCACCGGCATAAAGCCTGCTAGGCATAAAGCCTGAACTTACAAAATCGGTCTTTCACATAATTCACATCTAAATTAAATCATTCTCGGAATATAATCAATTCACAATATTACATTCGGCCCTAGCTTATATAACTTCAAATAATTCATTTCAATGCATAACAAATATATATCATAGTTAGTTCAACATTTAAATGCTTATTGACTTACCTCGAATATCGTCGACTGTTAAATCGGCTACTTAACCACTTTTGTCTTTCCACGATCCAAATCCGATTTCTTTAATTCTTGATCTAAACATATTTAAATTAAGTTTATTTAAACACCGTTCTATTCAATTTAGCCTAAAAACACATGAATGAGCAAATTACAATTTTTCCCTAACATTTTACACTTTTACAATTTAGTCCAATTTGTACAAAAACACAAAATATTCCAAATTAATTACACTATAGTTTGGCCGAATATTACTTAGCCTCATATAGGTCCTTTCATGTCATTTATTTTACATTTAAGCCCCTAAATTTTCAATTTCACAATTAAATCCCTAATTTAGATTTTTATCAAAAAAATCACTTAATTAAGCATGATAATCAAACATCAAAGATTTATTTTTCATCATCAAACAACAAACTCATCACATTATCAACAATGGAAAATATCAAATTCATCATAAATTTCAAAAAATTAAAGAATGGGCTAGGTAATATTCGAAGCAACAATCTCAAAAACGTAAAAATTATTAAAAACCGAACAAAATCCATACCTAAATTTTAACTCCAAAGTGCCGAACCCGTAACAAGGTAAATGAATTTCTTTTCTTCTCACATTCGGCCACAAAAAATGAATAACATGCATGGCTTTTATTTTATGTTTTATTATATTAACATATTTAACTAATTTACAAAACTAACCTTAATGATTTTACTTTAATAATTAACTAACCATGTCCATAAAAGTCCACTCAAAATTTCAATGGTATAATATCAACATAAGGAACCCACATTATAAAAGTCATGGCAATATAGCACTTTAACAAATAGCTAGCCACTTTTGCATTTACGCGATTAAGTCCTTTTATAAAATCGAGCTCACAAACGATAAAATTTTCACACGAAGTTTTCACACAAGTAAATTCACACATAATAAACACATAAAATAATATTAAAATATTTTTTAGACTCAGATTTATGGTCCCGAAACTACCGTTCTGATTAGGGTCAAAATCGGACTGTTACATTCTCACCCTCGTGTGAATTGAGATTATGAAAGAGAAAATTATATTAATAGTATTTTATATAGTGGTGACCAACATTGTATTGATGTGATAAGGATGAGTCCGATCGCCTTTTTTAATTTGTGTGATATTTTTAGTAGGAATAATTTGTTACAATCATCTAAATCTGTGAATATTAGGGAGCAAGTAGTTATATTTTTACATATAATTGGTCATAATGTAAGGTTTCGAGTGATTGGATCTAGATATTATAGATCAATTGAGACAGTTCACCGTTACTTTAGGGTTGTATTGAGAGCTATTTTGAAATTGTATAAACTAGTTATTAGATTACCTGATGAGTCAACTCCTAGTGAAATCAGAAACAATCCAATGTTTTATCCTTATTTTAAAGATTGTATTGGAGCAGTAGATGGAACTCATGTTCGTGCATCCATTCCACTTAGCATTCAAAGAAGATTTCGTAGCCATAAAGGGGGGACGACACAAAATGTATTGGCTGCCATTACATTTGATTTGAAATTTTCCTATGTTCTAGCTGGTTAGGAAGGTAGTGCACATGATTCTCGTATTTTAAGTGATGCACTTTCACGCCCAAGAGGATTAAGAATTCCGGAAGGTAATAATTATCATTAAATATCAAATAGTTCTAGTAAGCTCATAATTTATTAGTATTAATTATGTTTTGTAAAATTGTAGGTAAATATTATCTTGTTGATGCTGGATATGGCATCCGAAATGGATATATTACCCCATATCGTGGTGTCCGATATCATTTAAAAGAGTTTAGTGTTCAGGGGCCTGAAAATGCAAAAGGAACTCTTTAATCTTCGTCATTCATCATTACGAATCACTATTGAACGTGTTTTTGGGATCTTGAAAAAACGATTTCGTGTATTAGATGCTGAACCATTTTTGAATTTTCAAACTCAAGTAGATATAGTTTTGGCTTGTTGTATCATTCATAACCATATAATAGGAGTTGGTCCCAGTGATTTACTTAATCAAGGATTATATGAGGAGCCTGAGTCTGATTTGATAATACCAACTCTTACGAAGCGAGAAGAAAGAAAAGAAGCAAGAGAATGGTCTGCTAAGAGAGAAAAAATTGCACAAACTATGTGGACTAACTATATGGTTAGAAATATTAAGGAGGTTTAAGGCTTAGGGTTATTGTTTCTATGTTATGTATGTTTAGTATTAAAAATTGTTTTTTTTGTTAATGTTGGTTTGATAATGATATGTTCTTCCATTTTAGTTTTTTGCATTTTGAAATTATTATGTCGAATTTGTTAGATATTGATTATGTTTTAAGCTTGTTAGATATTGAATTTATTATGTTTTAATCTTGTTGGATATTGAAATGATTGACAATGACAATTATTAATGTAGTATGGGTAAGGGCAACAAAGAAGGGACCTCCAAGCAATTCAGGTGAACAAAACTGATGGAACATCTTTTTCTTGAAATTTTAGCAGAATAGGCCCAGAGAGGAAATAAGCTTTCTAATACTTTCAAAGCAGTTTCTATTAATCGATTTGTCGAAGCTATTTCTGAAAGATTTCAAGTCCAATGCGATGCGAAGTATGTGAAAAATCATTTGAAGACTGTAAAAAATCAGTGGCAGATTATATGCACAATTTGAGGTGAAAGTGATTTTGGATGGAATGATAACATGAAAATGATCACATGTGATAGAGCGACATATGATGCAGCAGTGATGGTAATATATGTATATATATATGTTAAGTATATTTCAATTGTTTTTTACTTGTTATTCTAATTGTGTATAATATCCAATAGGCACACAAGAAGTATGAACCATTTTTGAATAAAAGCACTGATCATTATGATGAAATGGCTTTGGTTGTTGGCAAAGATATGGCAATAGGGAGTTTTGCCAGAACATTTGTTGACATAGATTTGGATGATGGTAACCAAGATACAGTGCCTGTAGATTGCGACAATGAAGAAGTTGAAGAGGTAAGAACAAATGTATCTTCATCTGGCACATCAAATGTAAAAGAAAAAATGTTCAAGAAAATGTCGTTGATGAACAAATTAAATTTGTGGGTGAACAACTTGGCAAAATTGCTAATGCTTTGGAACAATTTACTGCGGATAAGACACCACATCTTTACGAAGAAGTGATGTTGATGGAGGAAGAAGGATTTGATGATGACTTCTTATGTTCTGTGTTTGATTATCTAGTGAGTCATGAATCCTAGGCCAAAGCCTTTTTAGTTAAAAGTAAGAAGCATAAAAAAAATTGGCTTCAAAAATTTTCTCAGGTTGAAGATATTGATACTTTTATGTGGTGTAATATTAGTTATGCACTTGGACAATATTGTTGTTATTATGTGGTGTACTACTAATTATGCATTTGGATAATATTTAATTTCTAGTATTAATTATGGTTTGGAAGCTAATTTATAATTATTCAATCCTTTTTTTTTATAACACAATTACAAATTGACTTTGGTTGTTTTCAATTTATGACGGTTAATATTCTAGCTTAATAATTGAGTATTATTATATATTTAATTTGATATATTTATAAATAAATCATTACAATATATGTAAAAAAATTTAAAATATATATTTATTAATATGTATATAAATTTATTAATATATGTAAAAACAACTTTTCCGGAAAATATTTTCAGGAAATCTGCCAAACAACATAAAATATTTTACACAGATTCATCCAAACACCAGAAAAGTAAATCATTTCCAGAAAAGTAAATCATTTTCTAGAAATCATTTTCCGGAAAACATTTTACTGGCAAACAAACGGAGCCTAAAAATAAAAAGAAAACCATAAAATATTATTGAAGAAACTGCGACTAGCAATTAACCTGAAGGTCGGCATCACCACCGATAAACCAAATATTTGATTTGAAATTTTTAAGCAGTAACTCCTATTCTTTTTTTTTTCTTGTTAATTTTTTAAAATTTTCATGACTGAATTGATGATTAATCAATTCATGATGCTTAATCAATGATAGTTTTAAAAAATGATTTCATACATTGTAAACTCCACCAAGGTTAAATGAGCGTTGGAATTAAAACTTGCATTTTAAACATAGGCTTATTTATGGGTAGAGTTATTCGTCCAAGTTCAAAGATACTCTTAAAATTTAGGAGGATCTGAGTAAAAATATTAAGTTTAAAAAATGGACTTGAGAAAAAAATTAGACCCGTCTAAAATATGAGTTGGGCTCGAGGCTTGAGCCCAACCTGGCCTAGTCCGACTCTTTTTTAAGTTTGTAATGTTTTATATTATGTTATTTTTATATGTAATTTATAACACATAAAAGATAAATTTATAATACTACTATAATATAAACATTGAAAAATATTAAGATAACTATATATAAAATTTTAATAAAATATTAAATTAAAATAATATAAAAATATATTTTAAATTTTTTTAAATAATATAGTTGGGTTTAAAATGGACTTGAATTAGTTATTTACAAATAAGAATAGATTTTGATAAAATTTTAGGACCCGACTGAATTTATATTAATATTATGCTTAAAATTGAGAAATTTCATGTGGAGCAACAATAATGGAAATTGATACTTTCTTTGGATGATTCTCTCTCTCTCATGTACTATTCAAAGGAAGAAGGTAGTACACGTTCACTTCCAACGATTGTGTTGATTCTGTTTGATTTTCTATTCAACCAAATTCTTTTATTTTCTATTTAGAATTTTTTTTTTCTTAACAAACAAATTTATATTAATGAAATTTTTAGAATCCGTTTGTTGATATAATATGAAAATAAATGTTCAAAAACTATTTATTAAATATTGTTAATTAAGTTTTAGTTCAACTGTGTTGGTGCCGCTTGATAGAAATAAAGTAACACAAGTCGAAGGAGGTTTCGCTTGCAACGATTGTGTTGATCCTGTTTGATTTTTTAATCAACGGAACTATTCTATTTTCTTTGATATTTAAACCTAAAATCACAAAATCACAGTCTTCCAATTAAGCAAAACCCCTTGAACAGTCAAAATTCACGTGTCATGACAATTTAATTTTCAAAGGAAAAAAAAGAAAAAAAAAAAGAAGAACTTGTCAACATTATTGTTCTTTGATTTGATTGTTTTGGGGCTATATACTCTACTTTGACTTGTCATTTCAATTGGGCTTTCTAATTTAGGTTCTAATTCATGACTGAATATATCAATTATTGAGATGTTAATCAATCATTGTTATTTAATCAATTATCTTTTAACATTTTTAGATGAAATTATTAATGCTAATTAAAGAGAAAAATAGATTAATCAATATTTTAATTTTTAAATTTGTATTGTTTGACAAAACACTTCAGAATGTATGAAAATTTTAATATATATTAGTTTTATTGACATGACATAAACACGAATTGTCACATCAATAATTAATTAATTTTTTAAATTTTAAAAAAATTTAAAAAATACAAAATAAAAAATATTTTTAAAATTAATTAATTGCAGTCCATTTTTTAGTTAAGTGAAAAATTAAATAAATAATTAAAATAATTTTTTATAAAGTTAAAAGACTAAATAAATTTTTAATTTTTTTCCTTTATAAAATTAACATTATTGGAAATCTTTTCCATTAAGAATAAAAAAAAAAAAAGCAATTTGTTGCACACTGAATTTTCTATATTCAATCAAGACAGTAAGAGGAAACATCAAAGAACGTCACTATCACTCAACAAATTAATAAATTAATATATTTGTTTCATTAAAGGAAAAAAAAAAAGCCCTTTAAACCTACCACAGTCCACAATAAATAAATAAAATCAAGTAAATGCCAAGTCAGCTTGGGACCCACCTAACCCTGTTCTAAGTAAATACCAAAAATGTCTCAGTCAATACATGCGACCTTCTTTTTCTAATCTTTCGTATAAAAATTAATTTAAAAAGAAATAAAATATATTTTTAAAAATTTAAAATATCACATAAATTCTTCATAAATTTAAAACTTAGTTCATGTAATTTTATTTTTTAGAATTTAATTCTTCTATTTTTCAGACTAAATTCAAAAAATAAAAATTAATAAATTAAATTCTAAAATCTAAACAACTTTTTTCTTTGATTTTCAACGCCAATCGTTAAATCGACTTGGATTTAAGGTATATTATTCTACTCATCGATGGGTACTAATCCACCGTACTGATTATTGAATCGTTGCTTGAAGCTTGTTAACCAAACTTTTTTCAAAAACTAAACTTACCAGTTCAGTGACTTAAATAGAAACTTTCGAATCATTTAGTAACTAATTTGTAATTTTTTGAATTAAAGTGATCAAAACGTAAACTTTCTAATAATTTAGTGGACTTAAGTAAAAAACAAAATTCCTAGTAAGATATGTAAGTAGAAACAATTTTAGTGTAAAATTATTAAAAATAAAATAATTTATAGATTTTTGCAGTATTTAAAGTAATAAAACATCTTAATATGAAATATAATATAGAAATTATATGAATTACAAAAATAATAAAATTTATACAATTCTAAACTACACATAATTCTCAAATTTCTAAGAGTTATTATCATACAAAAAATTGTATAAACTATAACCCACACAGTATAATTATAAGCAAAGAAAATAACAAAAACGCAACTCTCCGGCGGCGCCGCCCTCTACTTTACGTCAATTTTCATTTACCCTCGCCGTGAGCCAGGGGCAAAAAACTGGGTAAATTAACTAAAATGCCGCGTTTTTTTAAAAATATTTAACAGATTAAGCCATTTTTTTAATTTACCATAATATGCCGATTTTGGAAAGAAAATGAAAAAATGTGTTTAACTAAATGTGCTTTTAGCTTTGGTTAGATGGTTAAATGTTAGTGTTTTTATTCTTGAATCTCGAGTTCAATTCTTCTCCTACTTACATTTGTATTTTTTTATTTCATTTTGCTTCAAGCTTTTTAAATTTTTAATTTAATATTTTTTAGCATATTAATTTTTTTGTTAGTTGGTTAGATAATTGTAATTATATCTTTGAGTTTTGGGTTCGACTTTCCTACTCATATTTGTATCTTTTCTCATGTTGCTCCATTTTTTATTTTTAATTAATATTTTTAACATATTAACTCTTTTTGTAAGATAGTTAGATGATTGCGATTACATCTTAAGTCTCAGATTCCATTATTTTTATAAATATATTAATGTATTTTTTATTTCATGTTGTTTCAAAATTTTTTATTATTTTTAATTATTAATTTTAATTAATACATATATTATTTTCAAGTTTTTTTATTTGTAATAATTATTGCAAATATCATTAATTGAAAGATGAATTAAAAATAAATTAAAAATATTAATTAAAAAATAACATGGAATAAAAAATACATAAATATGCTTATAAAAACAATGGAACCTGAGATTTAAGGATGTAATCGTAATTATTTAACCATCTAACAAAAAGAGCTAATATGTTAAAAATATTAATTAAAAAAACTTGAAGTAACACGAAATAAAAAATATAAATGTGAATATGAAGTGAATCAAACTCGAGATTTAAGGATGTAATTGTAACTATCTAACCATTTAACAAAGGAACCAGTATGTTAAAAAATAATTAAAAATTTAAAAAGCTTGAAGCAACATGAAATAAAAAATAAAAATGTGTGTAGGAGAAGAATTGAACCCGGGACTCAATTATATAAATGCTAACATTTAACCATCTAACCAAAATTGAAAGTGTGTTTAGCTAGACGCGTTTTCTCATTCTCTCTCCCAAATAGGACTAATCCGTAAAATATTTTTAAAAACCGGCACTTTTAGTTAATTTACCCCAAAAGATTTAATTTTACCGCGATAAAGAAAAACTGAAAAAAAAAAACCCCGAAAATTCAAATCGATAAAAACATAAGCTTTAAAAGGCTGTTTGCAGAGTTCAGCCTTTTTGAGTGTACGCGTTTTCAAACCCAAAACAAATAAGTTCAAAAAAAAAAAAGGCGAGGAAAAATCATAGGAATTCTGAAGTCTAAATTGATCTTATCGTGTTGTATTCAGCGTCTGACTCAGCGGCGTCTTCTCTTTCAACTCAGTGAAACATTTCTGGGTTCCTTTTTTGGGTTAAGCTTTAATCAAAAGAAGAAGAATAAAAAGGAAGACGATGATCATGGACAAGAACTGGAAGTTTATAAGATTAAAACAAGGTTTCGGAGTTGGTGTCTTTCTGTTTTTGTTATGTCAAACTTTGGTTTGTTGGTCATTGAATGAAGAAGGTAAGCTTTTTTTTTTCTTTTTTGAAGTTTTGGATTTTGTTTGTTTGCTGGGAAAGTGAAGGAAAATATATGATTGGTAATGGATATTATGCAGGATTGGCGTTGTTAAGGTTAAAAGATAGAGTTGTGAATGATCCTTTTTGTTCATTGTCGAATTGGAAAGAAGAAGATGGAGAGTTTGTCCATTGTTCTTGGTTTGGTGTCGAGTGTTCTGATGGCAAAGTTGTTGTTTTGTAAGTTTTCTCCTTTCTATGTCTTACTTTTTCTTGCTCTTTTGATTTGTGCTGTTTGGCTTCTGAGAAAAGAAAGGAAAATGAATTGCAATCTTGAGTGCTCAGTATTTTCTTTTTTTTTTTTCCTGGAGATGTTAGCTTTGAGGATATGATTATTCAAACAGAAATATTTTCTTTCCAATTTTTCCAAAATTGAGACATTCATATTTAGTATATTGAAATTTTGATAACTTATTTCCTTTAATTTGTTCTAAAATTTGATGGAATGAATAAAATGCAGGAACTTGAAGGATCTTTGTCTTGAAGGAACATTGGCACCTGAACTTGGATCTCTTGCTCATATTAAGTCCATGTAAGTGACTTTGATTTGTTTATCCTCTAGTTCATATCTATGTTGCTTCCATTTTTCATTTTTTTTGAAATTTTATGTTGGAATCCGATAGATCTTCTATGAGATCTTAAAATACATGAAAATATTTTCTTTAAATGAATATACTCGTCTCATACACGAGTTTATAGTCATTCTAATACCATCGTTTCCTCTACAGTATTTTGCGGAACAACTCTTTTACTGGAATTATCCCCCAAGGCATCGGAGTACTCGAGGAACTAGAGGTGTTGGACTTGGGATACAATAACTTCAGTGAACCGATTCCGCCCGAACTTGGAAACAATTTGTCACTGACGATCCTGTAAGTCGACAGTGTCCAGGGACGATAACGGGTTGGATATCTACATTTTCTGTAATATTCCAATCCGAATCTGTTTTCATTCGGAAGCTTTTTCTTTTCTTTCTCTATCACCTAGTATAATAACTTAATTTATGCTTATGTTTGCAGTTTACTGGACAATAATGAGCTCCTCAATAGTTTATCTCCTGAGATTTATCAACTTCAGAAGCTTTCAGAAACTCAAGTGGATGAAAACCAACTATCTAAGGCTGCTAAATTATCTTGCAAGCAAAAGATCAATACCTGGTATGCCATCATTTTTCCAATAGAAGCCATTCTTATACAATACCGATGTTGTTTTGACTTGTTATTTTGTTTTAAGTATCGACATCCAAATATTCATGTTTGACGACTTGGGATATAACCCTCCAAACATATTACAAAGATATGTACTCACATCCGATACTCACTGAATAACATAATTTAAGAGTGATTGCATCAATCAACAAAGGTCATGTCCAGGATGGACCTTTTTGTGCTGTGAAAGTTACATGAAGTTATATGTAAAGTGTTGTACATATGTTATTCCAAAAACAAAATTAAATCATAAAGAATATTTTGTCTGGATCAAATAGATGTAATTTTCATGAAAATTTTCATCCTTTAGCTTTATTACTTTGTCTTTTTCTTTATGATTGTGTTTAATCCTTCTTTATCTTTATCTTTATCATCTCTGTTAGGAATGTTGGCCAATCTGAAGATGCAATGCGCAGGAGACTGCTTCAAGCAAGGCCACCCTCTATAAACTTCAACAACATATCTTTGTCTCCTCGTCCTTCACCTCGAGCTCCTACTCCTGTCTCCGCTGAACCTTCCAGCAATACTACATTCAGAAGAGATGCTCCGGTTAACCGATCTTCCTCTCCGACTGCATCTCCGTCTCCATCTCCATCTCCATCTCCATCTCCATCAATCCCAAATGCTTCTGCTCCATCACCTTCAGGAAACAATCCTACTCGTTCGGGTTCCAATCCTCTAGCTGCAATACTGGCCGGAGCCATAGGGGGTGGTGTATTCCTTCTAATATTAATAGCCATTGCCTATCTCTTTAAAACTTCTAAGGTATCTACTGTGAAACCTTGGTCTACTGGGCTAAGCGGACAGCTTCAGAAAGCATTTGTAACCGGTAATTCTTCTGTCATGTTGCTGCCTCAATTCTTCATTTTTCTTAAAGACTCGTGATGTACCTGAATAAATTTGGAATAAATTGGAATTAATCGAGCACATATTTGTATCCAACACATTGTACCTGAATTCCTGTTGCATTTCAGGTGTACCAAAGCTGAAGAGATCAGAGCTGGAAGCAGCCTGCGAAGATTTCAGCAATGTGATTAGTTCTTCAACAGTTGGCACTGTGTACAAAGGGACACTGTCTAGTGGGATTGAAATATCCGTGGCCTACTTCCCTGTGAAATTTGCCAAAGATTGGTCAAAGAATTTAGAAGCACAGTTCAGAAACAAGGTATTGTACTGAAAACATCCATCTCTGTTACTAGGATTCGAGTGGAAAGATCATATCTCCATACTCATGTCTCTCTCTCTCTCTCTATGCCTCGGACATTGCTGTCTTGCTTTACTTGGAGTGTTCTTATTGGTTTGTCTAACTATATCTAGTTTTATAATTTCAGATTGAAACATTATCAAAGGTGAACCATAAAAATTTCGTCAACCTAGTTGGATATTGCGAGGAAGACGAGCCTTTTACGAGGATGATGGTTTTTGAATATGCTCCGAATGGAACACTCTTTGAGCATTTACACAGTTAAGCACCTAACTCTTGTTTCTCGGATGTATTTCTACATAACATGGAATAAGAACATCATAATATGTTCAGTTTTTCCTAAGTTTTCCCGTGTATTTCAAATGATATTGCAGTTAAAGAATCCGAGCACTTAGACTGGACGACCAGGTTAAGAATTATGGTGGGCATGGCTTCCTGCCTAGAGCATATGCACCAGCTGAACCCTCCCATACCGCATACCAACTTGTCGTCAGCTGCTGTCAATCTAACCGAAGACTACGCGGCCAAAGTCTATGATCCGTTCTCCTGGAACGAGATAACTGCAGCTGAGAGTGAAACTGATAGAAAAAACCATTCAGATACACCATCATTATCAAGGCTAGAAAGTAATGTTTATAGCTTTGGGGTATTATTATTCGAAATCTTAACAGGAAGGATGCCTTACTTGGTGGATGACAATGGCTCGCTCGACGACTGGGCATCGGACTATTTAAGAAGGGATCAACCACTCATGCAGATGCTTGATCCAACTCTAAGCTCTTTTGACGCAGATCAAGTTGAGAAAATCGGAGAGGTGATCAAATCTTGTGTCCACCCTGAACCTCAACAAAGACCAGATATGAGAGAAGTCGGTGCAAGATTGAGAGAGATAACTGCAATTACACCTGAAGGTGCAATCCCGAAAGTTTCTCCTCTTTGGTGGGCGGAGCTGGAGATTATGTCTACAGAAGCAAGCTAGGGGATGAAGTTGAAGTTATAAGAATGAAACTTTGATGTTTTATATCTTATATAGGTGAAAAGGCAGAACGAAGGTTGCACGTATTTAGTTTAGGTGAATGGAAAATATGTTGTATATACATACATACACACACTGATACATACATACATACATACATACATATATATACACTCAAGAAAGAGAGGAAATCCAGCAAAATCTTCGTTCTGGATTTCAGCGTGAAAATACGCAAATGGAAATGAAAAAGCATAATTTGCAAGCCTAGTGGTCTCTATTTGTTCTGATTTGTTCATTGTTAGCTTTAATTTTATTTTCTATTTCAATTTTGAAGCAACTTCATCATCTGTTTTACCTTTATATGATTGTTAGCAAATCAAATACAATTCAAGTAAACAAATAGTAATGTTTATTTTTCATCACTTGCTAATAGGATGGTGTTGGCTACTTGGCTTCCTCTTGTATGTTGCATATAACTCGCTTCTAAGAAAAGTGGGAAAGCTCGAAAGAGATGACAAGCGGCCTACTAATCACATCTGGACACACATACAAGAGGCACAATTATGAATTATCCATTGAAACTTTTTGTGTGGTAGGATGGAATTTAATAAGTTAGAAAGTTATTTAATGTTTGATATGTCAAAATAATTTTACCTTCTTTTTTGGACTTTCTCATGATAGAAAATGAGAAAGTAACTTTCCCACGTTCAATATTAATTTGGTTATTGCTGTTAAAGGAAATTTGTAACATTCCATACTCGATCCTATCGTCGGATCGGAGCTACGAAATGCTACAACAGTCATCGAAGCAGATAACATTCAATATAGGCTTTAAAATTCAATTAAACAATACAACATTTCATAATCCATGCATAATATGATTTACAAATTAAACTGAGTCTTAATCGAGCTTACAAAAGTTCTTAAGTTGACCCGAGAATAATTAAGGATCAATTTGAAACTTTTTCAAAATTAATGGAATTTTTTTGCAAACATGAGTCACACGACCGTGTAACTCATTGTGCCCGTATAGAATTAATTTTTCATGCTTCAATAGTCACATGATCATGTCACAAGACCGTATCTCAACCCGTGCGTATCACACGACCATGTGACCAAGCCGTGTAACAATCGGAAACCATGTGGTTTTTAATACATTCTACTTTCAGTGGTCACACAGTTATGTCACCAATCCGTGTGGACACACGGCCATGTGCCAAACCGTGTGATACATAAACATGACATTTTGTACATGATTCAATTCAATCTTGTAACACATCAACTAATGCACTTAATCTTAACTCAAACCTACACAAAAACATCAAATTGGTACCCAAAGTATAAAAATTCCGTCCATTCCTTCAATTCATGTCAATTTAGGCTAAAACTACCTATAAATACCATTTGCCTTTTAACACATTCATGTCCAGTCATACCATATTCATAACAAAATGCCATTTTAACCATCAAGAATAACATGATCAAAACATGAAATACACACATTCATGCATATAGTTTACATTTATCCCAACACTAAAATTTCATATAGAGACCAAAGCAACATGTCTCAAAATCAACATACATACACAACGACACCTACATGTCATACATAATCTAGCCAAAATAAACAAAAGTCTACCGAAACTTGAGAAGGATAGTGTGAGCTTTGGTGTGATCCGGTCCACTCGATCTCAACTGTCAATCTACAAGGATAAGCAACATGAGCATACTAATACTAAGTAAAATTCGTACGGAAATTTAACTTAACTTACCTTGATATTAAACAATGCAAATAATTGAAACATATGGCCCAAAGCATGTTATAAACCTTGACATCCTTATACAATTTACACCACAAATCCCATGATTAGTGCATTACATAAATACATCATATCAAATGTCATATGATTTTATTCATACACAAATAATCATACCATTCTAAACAAGCTCATCATATAACCTTGTAAATAACATCTTTTTTATTCATTACCTTTCTATTTTGTTAAACATTTTTACTCAGAGAACTATAGTAAATTAATCTCGGATAGACGAGACTTAAATTGCTCTCACGAGCTGGGGAGAGTTCACAACACATGCAGTATCTAAATCATCGATAAGATAACCAACACCAATACATAGTACCTCCTATATTTATATGGCATGAAAGCCAACACCGGTACATAATACCTACTGTATGTATATGACATGAAAGTTGACACCGATACATAATACTTGTATGTATATGGCATGATAGCCAACACTAGTACATAGTACCTATTATATATATAGCCTAATTGTTTACTAAGTTCTCTCGGGCCACAAATCTATTTCCAACCTTCTAAACTATCATAACATTGCCATATACATGTAACATGATTCAATTAACAATCCATGAATCTTCCATTCCAAATAACTATTTATTTCACTCGTTACTATTATCATACTTATACTAATTCAATCTCTGTAGTTGTATACATGTTTTTCATATTTCAAAAACAATCAAAACATATTTTAAACCGTGTAATATTATCATATACACATCATTCATTTATACAACAATTTCACGATCATTCATTACCATACATCTATTCATATTTATCATATATTTCATATTTTACGATTTAATCTATTTGATGCCAAAAACTTTGTATATATATAACATTTCCAACTAACAATAAAATAAAATAAAATAATGTAAATATATAAAAAATTTAATAAAGTAAGTCCATACGAACTTACCTGGAAATCGACAACTACAAAGTGTCAGGGACTAATCTACACTCTCTCATATTTCTCGATTAACTTTCGATTGATTTAAATCTCGATCTATAATAATTTATTGCCAATTACCAGTACCATTTACTTTGCATATGACAACTTAATTTTATTTTACATGATTTTCCTAAAATTTTGTATTTTATTCAATTTAATCTTTAAAACCGAAACTATAATAATTTTCACATTTAAGCCTCATTTTTCACTCCAATTTCAATAACATCCTTTTTTTTTCACCAAACCAAAATTCAATGAAATATTTTTCACTAATTATCCAATAGTCAATTTTCACCAAACCAAAATTCAATGAACTATTTTAATTAACTAGTAAATATTAATTAATAATATTTACAGCCTCAATCATCATAAAATAATATTTCAAAACCACCATTTTCAACACCACTAAAAATCGAGAAGTTACAAAATTGATCAAACAAGTCATGGCAACTAAATAGGGACTTAAAATTTTCACAATTTTTTTCATTTTCTTTAAACTTTGTTACTTTATTCTGTTATTCTTTTCATCCTTAATCTTTTTTTCTTTCTTTTTTTTTCATTCATTTTTTTCTATTCTCTTTCTCGTCCTCTTTCCTCATTTTCTTCCTTACCCAACTTAGCCGTCATCGTTGTGGTTTGCTCTGATCACTCAACCCTTCCCAAATCCTAACCTAAACCAAATTCACAATACCCTAAACTCACATATCTAACAACCCACAACCATGTATACAACCATGAACCCAAAACCTCTTTGCAACCAATTTTGGGCCCATCCTATGAAACCGGTGAAAAACTATAAAACAAAATAAGAAAAAACAAAGTAAAAAAGAGTGGGGGTGATTTATGTTCAAAAAATTCGATTAAGAAAACAGTTTATTGTAATAGTAAAAGTTTAAAAATTTTCTAAACTTGATTAGTTTGTGATATTTATAATAATATTTTACCAAAAATTACTTGTGTTTTATACAAGACGGATTTGAATCATTCTTGAATTTTAACTGAACAGCCTTCTCAGATATCCTCGTACTCTAAATTGCGCTGAGTGTGGGCTCAAGCAACATGAACTAAACACAGAATCAAGAAACGGTTTTATTACTTTAGTCGGAAAGTAATTCTAAGAAAATAAATTCTCACTACTTTCTACAGAATAGCGATATATGAAAAATTGTGTAAATAACTCTACTTGTGTCATATATTTATAAAAAGACGAGATAATCCTAGTTGAATAAGAATTATACAAATAATATTTATTTAATAGAAAAAACTACTCTAATCCAACTAGGAGAGAGGTGGGCAACACACCTAGTAAATATTACTAGAGTTGTCACCCCTTAATATGAGGGGAATTGGGTCTCTCTTGTATTGAGTCCAATTTTATGTACTTCTTAAATTTTTTACTCAACAGTTTATAATTTAATCAAATCCAATATTTATTTTCTATTCGCAAAATAAATATTATTTATTTAATTTATTTAATTAATTAAATTAGCTAAATTAATTTCCTAATTGAATAGTTTTTTATATCAATTTTAATTCCGTTAAAGTCATGACAACTTTACTTTAAAAATATGTATGAGAAAATATAGTTAATTTTCATAGTCAATGGATTCATAATGACAAATTAATTTAATTCTATTTTCGAACTCCAATTATTTAGTTATAATTAATTAAATAATAATTTGAAAACCTTAAATTAATTTTTAAGTCATTTCTATACTTAGTTGGAAAACACGTTCATTTGTGAATGTGACTCATTTCTCTAACTTTGTTATGCTCATTCATTAATGTTCATTTGGTTTTACATGTAATTCATTTCTGGTTTCAACGAGCTAACGGAAGGACCGATTGAACATATATAGTTATGACTTAAATAATTTATAATTAAGTTCTAGTTTTTCGCCTATTTATTAAAAACTTATTTAGTCACGAAGTCATTCCATTATAGTATTGTGAGTGGGCTCTCCCTAATTACATATCATTACGAAAGCTATTTTAGTAAGTGATCGTCCAATGACATTGTCATAAATGTGTTACCTCATAGAATATCTTTAATCTCTTTGAAATAAATCTGTTATCGTAATATAATCTTATTTTATCTCATGATAACTATTACATATTTTTTAATGAAAAGTCAATTACTATAAAATAGTAATCAAGAACTTTATCACAAACACAAACGACATGTGGTCACATTTGCTTTTCATCTATCATGTAATGTCGACGAAAGGATATCATTTACCCATTAGTTGGGTTATGAATTTCATTATTATGAATGATGCTGCATACTGTCGAAGTCGTATACCCCATGCATAAGCTTTTGATTCATTATCTATTTGAACTCAAGTTTTTACTTACATCAAAGTATACGAGTCACACATACATAGTCCATTACCCACTTAAGATTAAGGTATGTCATACTATGAATGCCACAAGTAATTAAAATCATAAATGGATCTAAAATCTATTCTACTTGAGTCTTGTTTGATGTACCGCCAAACTAATCAGTTCTGTTAATTATCAATTAAATAAAGTTCTACTAATTTTAAAATAGAACTATTACTTAAATCAAACTCTAAGCATAAAATATATAGAAAAAAAAGTTGCGATAATTATAGATAAAAGGAAGGCCTTAGGGCTTTCCTTATTTGACACCCGCCTTACTCTTTTTTTATTTTTACACTGTTAACAATAATGGTTAGTTTTTAACTTTGGTCTCTCTACTTTTTAATTATATAAAAATAGTTCAATTTCAATTCCAGTCCCTATACCATATTAAAATTTGAGATTTGATCTTTATATCTGAATATTTTATATAATTTGGTACCTCGTCGTTTATAGTGTCACTAGTTAATCTAAATATTTTCTTCTAATTAAAATGTTGATGTAAATTTAAAGAACTACTAACATTGTTACATTTTTTGTTAAATTTAAGTCTATTATAATGTCATTTTTTGTGACATGATTATCAAGTGAGTAATTTAAAAAAAAATAAATTTAGAACGTTGCACCAATAAATTTAACAGAAGCATTTTAATAATGTTAACAACTGGACTTGAATTTTTAAATTTAAAAAATAGAGAAACTAAATTCTTAAAAATAAAAAGGTGGACACTAAACTTCAAATATATAGAGAGTATAGAAACTTAGAGCATATTATAACATTTAAATTTTAACTATTTAGTCTAAAAATAATTCATCCTACACAAAGCATGGGTCGAAAACCATACTAGTTATAATTATAATTTACCATTATTAGTTAAAAAATTTGACATAAACAAAGTTGTGTTAATTTTATTTTAAAATTTTCGAATTAATAAGTTAATATATTTTAATTATATTCAATAATTTAAATAAGAAACATTATTTTATGCTAATTATTACAAAGTAAAATATTTTTTAAAAACCTAATTAAATTATTAAACGAGTAAAATCAGACATTAAAAGCTATGATATATAAAAGTATAAGTTTAAAAAACTTTTAAACCGTTGATAATACCCTTATTTTCTATCATATTACTAAATTTACACTTAAAAATAATTATAATATTTAATTTAAAATTATTAGTTTGAAAATTTGAAATAAAATAAAAATTGTGATAATTATATTTTAAAAATGATAACAATTTAATAGAAGTTGTGATAATTGCACATTTAAAAATAATTAGAATTTAAATGATAATTATTAATTAAAAAGAGTCGTGCTAGTAATTATAATTATATGGTAGGTTGAATATGTTAAAAAATACTTTAATTATTATTATTTGACAATTTTCTATTATAATATTTGAATTGATAAATTAGCATATTTTAATTATATTCGATAATTCAAATAAAAATATCATTTTATATTAATTATTATAATTAAAAATAAAATATTCTAAAAATTAATTAAATATTAAATAATATTAAATATAAAATAGCAAAGTCAAAAAATGGTGATTGATTTATATGTACATATGAATAATAATTTTATAAATTAATGCAAATATATTTTTATTATTCTATTGATAAATGAGATAATTTCTCGAAATGCTAAATCAAATCAGCCAACAACAAAGATATTAGTGATAATGACGTAAATAATAAACAGTAAAAGGGTATTTTAGCAAAAAAGGGCTTCTGAATAAACCTTTAACATCAAAAACCCCTGGCACCGCCGCCCGCCTCCTTACTTCACTGTCTTCAATTGCGATTTCCCTTTTTTTCCGTTTACAATGTCAAACCCCGATTCTCTACCCAATGTGACTCCACTTAAATCGAAACCCGACCCGGAACACCAAAAACCCTTAAACACCGATGACATCGACGAAGAAGAAGAAGAAGACGGCGACGAGAACGACGTCGAATACGATGACGAGGAAGCAAAGGGCGAGGTATTTGGAGAGCCGAACCGCCTTAAACCTCAATCTCGAGAGGCTCAGTTCCGTTCGGAAAAACTCAAAATGGACTCACTGCTCCAGCGAATGCAAAGCGGTCCGGTTTCGGTCCGAGTCCACGACGTGATCATCAAAGGGAACACGAAAACCAAGGACCACGTAATTGAAGCCGAGACGGAGGTGTTGAACAACGTTGGCTCGATGCAAGAGCTCTTAAAAGCGTCACAGATAGTGAATTTGCGGCTCCAAGCACTTGAAATATTTGATTCCGTGAAAATCACGCTCGATTCCGGCCCGCCAGAACTTCCTGGAACTGCTAACGTGATTATCGAGGTTGTTGAGACAGCCAGCCCACTTTCGGGACAGATTGGAGCTTATACGAAAGCGGAGGTGATTTTCTTTTCAGTCTGATTTTTTGAAGCTTTATTTTTTCTTCTCTAATTTGCTTGTTTTGACTTATATGTGTTTTGGTTACTGAGAAATTTGGGGAAATTGTTGCAATGTGGGTTTTTATATACATGAGTTTAGTGTATGAGTAGTTGGAAGGTGGAACTAGGTTTGAGTTTGTGATAACTGAATTTATTTAGTGTAATGTGGTAATTAGTTATGTTACTTTGACTCGTGCATGAGTGTCAGGTATGAGTATGTTTCGGGTACATGTATTATTCAAATTCTCTGAAGTTTTCATGTTGGACAGGGTATGTATTTGGAGGATCATATCTCATACTCCGATCTAGATACATGCCGGGCAGATGTGGGTAGTTAAAGAAAAATGAAGAGTGGGAACAATGTAGATGATTTGATTTTGTGGAGAGGAGCTCTTTTGTTTAAGCTGAACGTAGTATTAGGAATAATGACAATGCTAATGAATGAGAATATCGCGAGTTAGTGGATTTGCTGGAGTTTTTATCTTTATTAAAGATTTAGATGGATAAAAGAGTAGAAACAATGCCCATTGAGTAAGCCTGCATATATGTAGATGTCAGATAAGTGTTTCCAGGGTCAGAATGAACGTGCATTTTGTTCCATTTGTATGACATTTATGCACATGCATCTTATGTTATAGAGTTGCTTTCATAGGCTATATAGTTATGCATTTGGTCACTACATGTGACCAACAAAATGTGATATCGAAAATAAACTAAAGACATATGCGTGATCGTAATGTTTGTACTAGTTTTGACTCAGAAAGTTCTGTTTCTCCTACACTTTGATCACTCATTTTCTGTGAATTTATAAGTATGATACCTTGAATTCGGTTTTAAAGTTGTACAATGCTGTTGTAGGCTAGATCTTCCACAGTGGAAGGATCTCTCAAGTACAAAAACTTCTTTGGTTATGGGGATCTTTGGGATGGTTCATTGGCATATGGTTACGATCACTCAGCTGAGTTGAGCGCTGGTGTTTTTTTGCCGAGATTTAAAGGACTGGTAACACCTGTCACAGCACGAGCATACTTGCTATCCCAAGACTGGCTAAAGTTTTCTTCTTACAAAGAGCGATCGATGGGCCTTTCTCTTGGATTATTTTCTACTCCATATCATGATTTAGCATATAATCTTGCGTGGCGTACCTTGACAGATCCATCACAAATGTCATCAAGGTCCATAAGGAGGCAGCTTGGCCATAATTTACTTTCTTCTTTGAAATATACCTTTAAATTTGATAGGAGAAATTCAACAATGCGACCAACTCGGGGTTATGCTTTTGTTTCTACTACTCAAATCGGTGGCCTCACACCTGATAGCCGGAGCTTACGGTTTCTGCGGCAGGTATGAATTATGCATGCTTTTTGTTTACCTCCTAAGCGTTCTTGATTTTGTCTCACAATCACGCATTTGAACTTGTTTGTCAGCATTGCTGTTTGTCATATTTTTTTTTCTTTTCATTGAAATTTATGACAGGAGTTTGATCTTCGCTACGTTGTTCCTCTTGGATTTTATCATGCTGCCCTTAATTTTGGGGTTTCTGGCGGTGTTGTCTTTCCATGGGGGAATGGGTTCTCAAGTAGGCCGTCATCTTTGCCAGAAAGATTCTTCTTAGGTGGCAACATATCTCCGGTTTGTGCTTTAGGAGGGCCAACAGCCTTGTGGGGATTTAAGACAAGGGGATTGGGACCGACAGAACCAAAAAGACAGGTTAACAATGAAAATGCCGATCCTTCTGGTGTGGATTTTCTTGGAGGAGACCTCGCTGTTACTGCTTTGGCAGACCTTTCTTTTGATCTTCCATTTAGGTGGTTTAGAGAAAAGGGAATCCATGCTCATGTGTTTGCATGTGCTGGTAATGTTGCTAAATTAACAGAGAATGAGTATCGCAATATCTCTGTTCAGAAGTTCGTAGAGTCACTCCGAAGTTCAGTAGGTGTTGGACTTGTCGTTCCTACGAGTTTATTTCGTATGGAGGTTTGCTCTCTCTCTCTCTCTAATTATTTTCAGTCAAGCAATTGATAATTTGTTAGATGTTAGTTTTCTGTTTTATATAATTTTACTAATAATCTAATTAGGACTTTATATTCTCTGAATATTCTATTATCGACGAGTTTTGATAATTAAGCCAGGGCGGGGGGATTTGAACTTAGAAGAGGACCTCCTTATTCAGGAGAACATCAAGTCAAATAAAGGTTTTGACACTATGAAAGGATAACATAGTTGTAGATAATTTGACTGTTCACATAGGTCCCATTACGCCATTCATTTCAATCGGTGCTATTTTGTTAGAGAAATTGTTTGCTGAAAGTAATTAAGATAGGTTATTAAGATCCGTTTCTGGCTGAATTTCCATGCTCTATATAGATACTATACAAAGGATTGCTAATAGAGTTGATAGCTCAATGCCATTTTTCTCTATTTTTTCCATCGACTGTTTTGTGTGTGTTGACTTTCTTAACGAGAAAAAAGATGTGGTATGATCGAGTCAATTTGCTTGAGTTCTGTACAAGACTAATGACAGTTACTTTTGTCACCCCGGTTTCCCTTGTGTTTGTTTAGTGCTTTACATGAGTTTAGGAGTTGGCTTTTTTATAGCTAACGTAATTTCTCCTCCCATCTGGTCCAGCTTAACTACTGCTATATACTGAAGAAGTTAGATCATGATCGGGCCAAAACCGGTGTTTGGCTTACTTTCTCTGCAGCATCATAGAAGTTTTGGACTTTATATTGGTGTCTGGCACAAGCGAAAACCGGTGTTTGGCATGCTTCCCCAGTTGCATCATAGCATTTCGGATCTTATATTGGGTGTCAGCAGAATTTTGGAATCTAATCGATGTTGAATTGAGATTTTCATCGTTGTTTTCTTTTCACCTGGAAAATAGGCCACATTCATCACAAATTGTATTTCATATTCCAGTTGCTACAATCTTTGTGAAGAAGCAACTTTTTGAGCCAAATTTCTCTGTAACCCATACAAGATAAGCTATGGGTTGATCTCAAACGTGAATCATTATTTTGTAATTTCGGTCGGATATTTACTGCCATTAATCTTAATAATTCTTATTAAAATTAGAAAAGGCATAATATCATTATATTTAATGATTTCAAAGATTTTAATGTAATTGCAAGTTAAATTTGTTATCAACCATGGTTGTTGCTAAGAATAGAGGACATTTAAGAATAGCGTACACCCTATACAGCTTCCAACACAACTTACGACCTTCACATAGGGTTATTTCTATTTTGTTTATTCAATATTAATTTGATTATCTCCGTTAAAGAAAATTGATTATACATTAAAATGTACAGATATTGACTTCAAATTTCATGTATTTCTCCATTTTCTTTTTCTTTAAATTTTGTTTCTTTTATTATGTTATCCTTTTCATTCTTCCTTAATCTTTTTTTATTCATTTGATTTTTTCCTCATCTTCTTCCTTACCCAATCTAAGTTTACTCCGACCACTCAATCCTTCAAATCCTAACCTAAACCAAATCCACAATACCCTAAATTTAAATATATAGCAACCCACAAACCTGCATAAACCCATGAACCCAAAGCCCCTTTGCAACCCATGGAAAATCAGAAAACCAAAGAAGAAAAAGCAAAATAAAAAGAGAGGGAATAATATATGTTAGAAAAATTCGGTTAAGAAAACAGTTTATTATAATAGTAGAAGTTTAAAAAAATTAAACCGAGTTAGTTTGTGATGTTCATAACAATAATTTTTTACCAAAAAAGACTTGTGCTTTGTGCGATACTGATTTGAATTGTTCTCGGCTTTCAACCGAACGGTCTTCTTAGCTATCCTCTATCTCTAATTGTGTCAAGTGTGGTCTCGAGCAACACGAACCAAATACAGAACAAAAAAAGATTTTATTACTTTAGTAGAAAAGTAATTATGTGAATAGAAATAGGTAGAAAATCATAATTCCACCAAATAAATTTATTCTAAGAAAATAAAATTTCATTACTTGTTGCATCATTAGAGCGAGAGATGGGAGAATGCTAATTGAATAAGGATTATACAAATAATATTTATTTAATAGAAAACACTCCCCTAGTCCAAATAGGAGAAAGGTGGCCCGACACACTCTAGTAAATATTACTAATGTTGTTGCCCCTTACTTATCATATACCAAATCCAACTATACGTGATTCTTAAACTTTTAACCTAATATTTTATAATTTAATCAAACTCAATATTTGTTTTCTACTTTCCAAAATAAATATTATTTAATTAATTAATCTAATTAACTAAATTGATTTCTCAATTAAATAATGTTGTCAACCCAATTCTAATTATGTTAAAGTCATGACATCATTATCGTAAAAGAATCTATTAAAAAATATATTTAATTTACATATTTAACGGATTCATAATGTGACGTTAAAATAAATTGACAGACAAATCAGACGGTGACATGTGGCAGTTTCTAGTTTAATCTAATTTTTTCGATACAAAAAATTAAAAAATATTAAAAGAATATATAAATGATTAAATATTAAAAACTATGAAAATTGATATAAATATTATAAATATATAAAATAATCTAATAAATTATAAAATTAATAAAACATATTTAAAATTTTATAACAACGTATTAAAATTCTATAAAAATTATAAAAAGTATTAAAATTAATATAAACTTATAAAAATTATAAAAACTTGAATTGGACCGGCTTGGTCAATTGAACTAATTAGATCGAAATCAGTAAGGTATCAGTCCAGAGAAAGCCATTAGATCGGTTGGCCGAGGAACCAGATTGTTGAACCGATTTTTTTAAATGTTTTTTTATTGTTTAATATTTTATTTAATTAAATTGGATAAAACTGTCAAATTGGAAAATCGGTGGCCTGAGCGGTTCGACCACCGCTCCAGTCTTGAAAACCTTAGTTATAATATTTCACTCTAACATATACTAATAGTTAAAAAATGGAATTTTGGCTTGATAAAAATATTAAAAAGTACAAAATCAATTCAACTGCCAGTTACTAGGTCAACCGATCTAATGGCTTTACTTAGATTGGTGCCTTTGTCGATTTCAAGCTAACCAATCTAATTCAAGTTATATAATTTTTTTATAATTTTTTTAAAAGTTTATATCAATTTTCATATTTTTATTATTTTTTAAGAATTCTAATAAGGTTTTTTTTTAAAAAAAATTAAATGAGTTTTATTAATGTAATTTATTAGATTTTTATATTTTATAATATTCATAAAATCTTAATGATATTTAAGATTTTTTTATGGGAAAAATATTAGATTAAACCATAAGCTACTATGTGTCACTATTTTATTGGTCTTTCAAATTATTTTAACGGTCGATGTGGTTAATGACAGAAATCATTAATGAATGGGCCTAATTAAGTGCGAATTTAATACAAGGGCTTAATTAATTTTTTTCTTTTTATATTTTCTTCACGGTTTATATATATATATATATATATATGGAGAGCAGGTCTCTCTAAATAATTGTCTTCTGGGAGATCTTCATATTCATTAAATTTATGTCTTCTCATGCTAATTTTATGCGGTTATTTTAGGTGTTTGAATTGACAAATAGGGTTAATATAGTGTAATTAACCTAAATCAATTTCCTATTTAAATTTTTATTTCTATTTCATCAGTGTTTTTATACCAATTATTTTTAAGAATTGATACTGATTTATCTTATTGATGATTCATGAAAGGAAGAAGATAATCAGAATTTTTGAAATGCATAAAATCATAATAATAAACTTCACCTTTAATTATTTAACTCATCTTTCAATTATTCAATTTTTTGGTATTATTTTGATGTTACTCAAGTTGTTTACAAAATAGAATAATTAATTAAAAAATAAATTAGGCTTGATGGTTAAGTAGTTAGTGCACTCCCTACAAATTTTAAGTTCTTTTTTTTTTAGCAAACTAGGATAAAAACCACACTACAATATATATTGTCTACTGTAAAAACTAAACAAGAAATAGGCCTAATGGTTAAACATGCTTGTCCCCCTTGAGCTGCCCAAAACCCCCTCTATTTCTTTTTATTTTCGGCAGCAAAGATAAATTACCATGCAACCCCCTAGGGCTCCCAAACCCTAGGTATTTAGTCCCTCTGTTCCTAATCACACTTGGACTATGCTTTCTTTTCAACCCCAATTAGAATTTTGCTCTTTTTTCTCCCTTTTTTTTTCTCTATCATCTTCTTTGCATCATATTTTACATGTTTTGGTGTTGAATATTTTGCATCATATGGCATGAGACTTAAGATTTAGGTTTTTTATTTTATAACATACATGACATTTAATTTGATTTTACGATGTTGAGATATTGATTTTAATTATCTATACAATAAATATGGTTTTTTTTTAATTTAAAACTACGCTAAATATCACTTTTTCCATTGTTAGATTATAGCTAAATTCTAAATATTAAATAAATTAGAAATTTATTAAAATTTTAAAAGTAGTCACCATTTTAAGGAAAAAGTTAAACTTAATCGTTTTTTTTTACTAGCCAATTTTTCTAAAAATGGACTAAGTTTTCCTCTAAGATAAACAAATATTTTAAAATGACTGTTTTATAAACTTTAATAGTTTCCCGAGTCATTTCGGTGAGCAATGTAATATTCTGAATTCGGGCCTAATGTCGAGGCCGGGTGAGGAGGTTACAACAATTTCATTAGTAAAATTACCAACTTAAATTATAAACAACTATTGTGTTACTCCTTTGGTTCTAGTAATTTTCGATTTGATAATATTTTAGCTTTATTGTTGATGGTCTTTTTGGCCTACCAGTCCCTCGTTTTAAATTCATATAGATATAATCATATAAATATTTAATTTTAATAAAGAATGTAGTTTTTTTAAGTAATAAAAAAGGGTAGTTGTTCATAAAGTTAAATTTAATATTTGAAAATACTGTTACAAATTTAAAATAATATAATTTTAAAATTTCATAATTAACAGTTTTAGAATAACATGATTCATAAACATTTTTTATTTACCAATTATATAAAAACTATAATTTAATTTAAGAAATCATCAAAGGGTATAAAATTTTAAATTAATTTAAATCAACTTTAGGTTTTAGAAAATGATAAGTTTATTGGGTTTTTTTTTTCTCTACACGTTAACTGTAATAATCTAAGACATTTAATTCATTTTCAATTTAGGTCTCTAAATAATTCTATTTAATGAAATTTAATTATTAAATAAAATAAGCTTAAGCATTGCATGGTAAGGTATACAAGCAAATTAGAAAACAATTTTATGTGATCATATTAAAATAAATGTGGACCCATTTACTATTGATCTCTTTTTTTTTTTTTTGAGAAAATTAGGGAGTGGATTCCAATAAATTAGAAATATAAATACATTGCCTGTATGGGGGATACGTGTCCTTCTCAGCCTAATCCACAAAACGGTGGTAAAATTCCTAATTAATGAAAAAAAAGACTTGTCAAATCATTTCCTAAGGGACTTTAATCGTCCAAAAACAAGAAACACATACTTGAAACCCTAACAGAAAATTCAAAATAGCAAAATAAACAGCGAGACTAAACCCCAAATTACTCCTAAAATCTAAGAAAACCTAACAGCTGCACTCGACTTGCAATCCACACCTCTCATCGACCGTCATCATTCCATCTTTTGTCGGTCTATACCAATATCGTCCGCGATGGGTTCCTTTAGAAGTAGAAACCATCTGAGTTTCTAGATGATTTATTCCTCCGACCCATTTCATCCACCGTTTAGTGGCCTTCTATCCTTTTCAGCTATCATGTCCACCTTGTGAATGGCCTTCTCAATCCATACCCTTTGATCTGGCCATTTCATGCACCACCTGGTTCGTCGATCATCCCATAAAAGAACAAGTAAAAATTTCAAATCTACGCGTTCTTTCTTTTATTTCATGAACTGTTAGGAATAATAAGTCAGTAACGATAGTCAGTTAATATAGTTAGTAATCAGTTGGTTAGTTAGATATTATAGTTAGTTCCAGCACTGTATTAAATACTAGTTGGTTTTCTCATTAATGACAAGAGTGAGGTTTATTTTCTGATATGATGTTAATATGGTATCAGTGCTAGAAAATTTTCTTGGGGTTATTTGATAGGTTTTTCTCTTTTATTTTCTCATGGCAGATGAAACAATGCCCAACGGTGGTACACCACATCATTCCTCTAATGTTGAAGGAGCAGATAATGCACAAGGCTCTCATAGCATGGCTTCACAACCGGTTCATAGTTTTTCTAAACACGATACGATCAAACTTGGGGAACACAATTTCTTGTTATGGAAACGTCAAATCTTGTTGATTCTTGAAGGTTATGATCTTGATGGGTTTGTTCTTGGTACAACACCAGTTCCACCCACTCATATATCCGATTCTGATGGACAATATGTTGATAATCCGTCTTTTCGGCTTCACAAGAAGCAAGATAAGTTTTTAGCCTCCTGGCTGATTTCCATGGTGACAACTGAAGTTCTGGAGCATCTTCCGATGGCGAAGACTAGTTCTGATATTTGGAGTAGCATCGAGAGAAGGTTTGGGGTGAAGTCCAATGTTAAGCTGTCTAGCATGCGTCATGCGTTGTACTCTCTCAAGAAAGGGAGTCTTTCTGTTAAGGAGTATTTGGCCAAGGTGAAAAGTTTCAGTGATAGTCTTATTACTACTGGTAATGTAGTTAGTGAGCATGAACAAGTAAGTATCGTTCTTGCTGGACTTTCGCTAGAGTATGAATCGGTTCGGGTAGTTGCTTCTGCCACGACAATGTCTCTCGAGTTGTTGACTGAGATGCTTCTAGACTGTGAAGCACCACAGTTGGCTTCTTTGACTGAGGTGCCTTTGCAAGCAAATCTGGCAGATTATCAAAATGGCGATAATAGTTCACGGTCTAGACACTCCAATCCTCCTAAATGTGATCATCAAGAATGTAGATTTGGCCAACGGGGAGAAGGACGAGGTTGGTCGCATGGTAAACCTCGTGGTGCAGAACGTCATTGGCAACGATCAAAACCACAGTGTCAATTGTGTGGGAAGATTGGTCACTTGGTTCAAACGTGTTATCATCGATTTGATGAGACGTTTTCAGGGGATAATTCTAATCAGTCGATGGCAGTGAATTATCATCAGGTTCAAGATCAAGGAAGTTCTCATCATGCTAATCCTTGTTCTCATTTGTCTTCTCCTTGCAGCTCCTCGTATCAGACTACTGTTTCTTCTCATCCTAGCCATCGTCAGTGTTCATCTCCTGCTCCAGATCATTCATGGTATCCAGACTCCGGAGCAACTAATCACATCACTCCTGATGTGCGTAATCTCTCAACAGTATCTTCTTATACAGGTACACGGCGAGTCTCTATGGGAGATGGTAAGGCTGTTTCGATTGCTAATGTTGTATCCACCAGCATGAAGGTTAGTCCTAGGCTGTTGCACCTAAAGAATGTTCTTCATGTTCCTGATGTTTGCAAAAACTTATTGTCTGTTGGTCAGTTTGCCAGGGATAATGCTGTGCATTTTGAGTTTCATCCATTGTTTTGTTTTGTGAAGGATATTCGAACCAGGAGGACATTTCTAGTGGGCCGCATGCATGATGGTCTCTACAAATTTGATACTTCTCGGGTGCTCTCACATAATGATAGTCAGTCTTGTGTGTCGATGATATATGCAGCTCAAAGTGTGCCTCCATTTACAATATGGCACAATCGACTTGGACACCTTTGTCATTCTGTCTCAGTGAATGCCTTGCGTACTTATAATATTTCTTTTCCAAGAACTGATATGTTGTCTTGTTGTTCAGCTTGTCAGTTAGGCAAAACACATAAATTGCATTTTCCTTCCTCGACAACCATGTATTCATTCCCTTTTGAGTTAGTGGAATCGGATGTTTAGGGTCCTTCTCACTTGAAGTCTAATGATTGTGCTTACTATGTCTCTTTTGTGGATATGCATAGTCGATTTACCTGGGTATATTTCATCCAGTCCAAATCAGATGTTTTCAAGTGTTTTCTTATGTTTCACTCAATGGTTCAAGTGCAATTTGGTTATTCTATTAAACAACTATAAACTGATTGGGGCGGTGAGTATCGATCTATCTCTAAAGAGTTCGCCTTGGTATCCAACATCGGGTTACTTGCCCTCACACCTCTGAGCAGAATGGGATAGTCGAAAGGAAGCACAGACACATTGTTGACATGGGGTTGACTTTGCTTGCGCAAGCTTCATTACCATTAACCTTCTGGACTCATGTGTTTGGTCATGCAGTGCACTTAATCAATAGGCTTCCCACTCCTGTTCTTCAGCAGAAAAGTCCATATGAGGTATTATACAAGAATCAATCTGTGTATTCTAATCTTAAAGTTTTTGGATGTGCCTGTTTTCCAAATTTAAGGCCATATCAGAATCACAAACTTCAATTTTGGTCTCGACAGTGTGTTTTTCTTGGAGTTGCTGCAAGTCACAAAGGTTACAAGTGTATAGATCAGGATGGGCGTATTTTTATCTCCAGACATATTGTTTTTAATGAAGAATTGTTTCCTTTTCAAAAAGGAGATTTCTTTCATTCTAAGTCTGTGCAGGTTACCTCTCTACATCACAAGTCTGTTCTTCCCATGGTGATGGGTACAGGGTCCTCTTCATGTAATCCGCCGATTGTAGAAAAAGGTGCTTCTTCTCATTTGGTATCATCTAATAGGCAATCGGCATCATCCCTTGAGACCATGTGTTCTCCAATAGCAGGTTCTTCATCTGTAGTTTGTCATTCTTCTTCTCTTGGCCAGCAGTCCATGTCATCTAATGAGACACGGTGTGCGTCATTAAATGATACTTCAGCTACTGTTCCTAGTCAACCTGTCATGCCTATGAACGTTCATTCCATGCAAACTCGATCCAAGAATGAGATCTTCAAACCTAAGGCATTAGCCACAGTTCTAATAGAAACCGAACCTGCTACCATTCTCGAAGCTTTTCAGAGCCCTGCCTGGTCAACTGCAGCTCACTGAATATCAAGCACTGCTTGCGAATCACACCTGGGACCTTGTTCCACTACCTGAAGGGTGTCGAGCGGTCGGTTGCAAGTGGATTTTTAAAATCAAAAGACATGCTGATGGCTTAGTGGCTCAGTATAAAGGGTGGCTAGTGGTCAAAGGCTATCTTCAGGAGGCTGGGGTTGATTTTCAAGAAACCTTCAATCCAGTAGTCAAGCCAACCACCATTCGGGTTGTCCTAGCTTTAGTTGTCTCAATGGGCTGGTCTCTTTGCCAAGTTGATATAAACAATGCTTTTCTCAATGGAGACTTACAGGAAGAAATTTACATGTTACAACCACCGGGATTTGAACAACATGGTCCCAATGGTCAACAATTGGTTTTTCGGTTGAAGAAGGTACTCGATTGGCTAAAGCAGGCGCCACGAGCCTGGTTTCACAAACTCAGAAGTTTCCTTGAGAATGTGTAATTCACTAGCTCAAAAGTTGATAATTCTTTATTTGTTCGACGGCCAGGGTCTCAATTTCTATATGTCCTTATATATGTCGATGACATTATTGTGACAGGGACGAATTCATAAGAAATAGACAGTTTTGTTAAATAACTCGATGTTCAATTTTCACTCAAAGATTTGGGGAGGTTGAGTTACTTCTTAGGCATCGAACTCAGCTATACCAAGGATGGAGTTTTCCTCAATCAACGAAAATATGTCATTGATCTTCTTGCACGAGCGTCCATGGATAGATCAAATGGTTCACCGACGCCTATGACAACGACTTGCCGTTTGACAGCTACTGGAAGTAATCCCATTGAAGATACTCATCTATACAGAAGTTTAGTTGGCGTATTGCAATATGTCGTCATAACAAGGCCGGACATAGCATTATCGGTTAATAAAGTATGTCAATACATGCATAAACCAACATAACAACATTTTAAAGCTGTTAAACGGATCTTACGGTATTTGAAAGGCACCTTGGACCATGGTATCAAGTTGATTAGGTGTCCAATACTTCTTCTCGAAGGGTTCTCTGATGCAAGCCGGGGAGATGACAGCGATGACCGACGTTCCACGTCTGGTTACTGTGTTTTTCTTGGAGGAAATCTGATTTCCTGGGGTTCGAAAAAGCAGCAGGTTGTCTCTCGCTCTATAGCCGAGGCAGAATATCGAAGTCTTGCTCATGTCATCACTGAAATGATTTGGATTCAGTCACTTTTATCTGAGTTAGGAGTCACACTTAAAGGCAAAGCGTTGGTATGGTGTGATAGCTTGGCTGCTGTGGCAGTTGCTGGGAATCCGGTGATTTATTCAAGGTTCAAACACGTTGAATTAGATTTGTTTTTTGTCCGAGAAAAGGTTGAACAAGGGTTGTTTCAAGTTGGCCATGTTCCCAGTCATGATCAAGTTGCAGACGTGTTGGCAAAACCATTGTCTGCAGATTTATTTCACAAGTTTTGGACCTAACTTAAAATTGTTTCTTGTACTAATAAGTAGAGAAAGTTGAGTAGTATGAGGAATGTTAGGAATAATAAGTCAGTAATGATAGTCAGTTAAGATAGTTAGTAATCAGTTGGTTAGTTAGATATTATAGTTAGTTCCAGCACTGTATTAAATACTAGTTGGTTTTCTCATTAACGACAAGAGTGAGGTTTATTTTCTGATATGATGTTAATATGAACTATCGCTGCTATGTTTGATTTATCCACCTTTGATGCCCAATTTTTTTTGATTACAGTCAAAGAGTCCCCTTCTACTGTTAGATTTCGAAAGCTCAACTCCTCGGCCACCATTACTGCTTGGAGGCACGCTTTCGCCTCCACTATGGTAGCATCTGCTATAAAGGGGTTGTGGTAAGTACACGATGCCAAAATAAGTCCTTCACTATCTCTGAACACGATTTTCGTGACTGATTTAAGCAAATTACTGTTGTAAGCCGTGTCAAAATTGCATTTGATCGTGTTTGCTCTTGGTGGTGACCACATACTATAATATAACCTTGCAGATGTTGCTATTTTTTTCTATATTGGTACTCTTTGCCTTGTATGCTTTGATAAATGCTATTACCCTGCCTGTATTCATTTTTCTGCCCTGATGGTGGATTTTATTTCTTTTCTACCAAATCGCCCAAAACGCAATAGCTAAATATTCTCTTTGTTCCTCTTCCATGTTGGTGAAAACATTTGTTAACCAAAATTTCCAATTTTGGCCATGGGTGTTGGGAGATGTATCTATCCCTATCCCGTGTAGATTGCTTTTGGAAATCAAACATTCCCAGAAAATATGATCCATTGATTCCTCCGTTGATCGATAAAAAAGACATACATTCGTCACCATTAGCCTTCTAGCTTGTAAATTGTTGAAAGTAGGAATGTAATTGTTTATTACTTTTCATAATGTAATTTTAATCTTGCTTGTCAGTTGTAAATTCTATAGCCTATTGTAGAAATTCTATAGAGTTGATTGTGATAGTGTTGCATCCCTTGTTGTTGTATCTTCTGTAAGTAACCACTTGTACCCACTTTTTGCGGTGTACTCGCCTGTATTATCCCCCTCCAAAGTCTAACGTCTATGATATCGACTCCTGCAACTGGGATGGTCATTATCCTATTTTTTTGGTCTTCGTTTAATAGCTTCTCGAGGACTTCCAACCACCAAGTAGAATGGTTTGAATTGATCAAATCTTCTACTGTGTAGTTAACATTAATGTCTTGACCAGCAATTTTTCCTTGCCCAAGTCCCGGAAGCCGCGCCTCATTCCAAATGTTGATGGACTTGCCATTACTTACCCTCCAATCCATACCTTCTTCTAAAAGGCCTCTCGTACTCCAAATGCTTCTCCAAGTATACGATGGGTGAGATCCTAAACATGCTTTTAAAAATTCACTATTTTGGTAATATTTAGCTTTCATGACTCTAGTAAGTAATCAATTCGGGTACATGATTAATTTTCAACACTATTTAGCGAGGAAAGTAATATTAAATTTAGCTAAATCTCTAAATCCTAAACCACCCTGTGCTTTCGGCCTACATAGGCTCTTCCACTCGTACCAATGTATCCCTTTCCCTATTTTGGAGTTTCTCCTTCCACTCGCACCAATGTATTCCTTTCCCCGTTTTGGAGTTTCTCCACAAAAACTTATTGTTTTTTCAAGCTCACGACATAAAGTTACAAGTAACAAAAAACATTGCATGGAATAAACTGGTATGGCTTGTAAAACTGACTTAATGAAAACTTCTTTACCTCCAAGCAATAAGTACCAGATATTCCAATTTTCTAATCTTTTTGTGGATTTGTCTTTGAAACTAACAAAACTTCTTCTTCTTTTTTTTATCTTCCAATCATAGTTGGGAGACCTAAATATTTTTTTCAAATCATTTGAACTTCATACTCCAAGGGTCGCTCTAATCTGATCTTTAATTTTATTTTGCACGTTGCTACTGAAATAAACAAGGGATTTATCAAAATTAATTTGTTGGCCCGAAAGCCCTTCATATTCTTTTATAATCATTTTAATAGCGTTGACTCCTTCCAAACTTGCTTCCTCGAATAAGATATTGTCAGTTGTAAAAAATAGGTGAGTTAGGGTTAAATCACTTTTCCCACCCTTACCCCTTTAATAATTCCATCATTTTTTGCTAGTTTCAGTAGTGAGGAGAACCCTTCCGCACATAATAAGAACAAATATGGACTGAGTGGATCCCCTGTCTTAAACCGCTTTAAGGTCTGAATTTTTCTCCTCTTGTCCTATTAAAAATAACTGAATATTCCACTGTTCGAAAACAGCTTATTATTAGACTCAACCATTTTTCATAGAAACCTATTTGTCTTGTAAATTTTTTTTATGAAATTCCGCTCCACCCTGTCATATATTTTACTCATTTCCAACTTTAATGCAAAGTGACCCCGTGGCCCTACTTTCTTATGCTTTAAAATCTAAAGTATCTTGTAGGCAATAAGGACATTATCCGTGATTTGTTTTCCAGGAACAAAAGTTGCTTATGCTTCGTCAATACAATTGTCCAACATCGTTCTGAATCTATACACCACATTGCACAAACTAATCGGCTTGAATTGTGTCATGTTCTTCGGTTGGCTAACTTTTAGAATAAGTACAATACTAGTGTCATTGGTTTTTCTGATTTCCTTTCTCCTGTTTAAGATGTCTAAGAAAAATTTAGATATTTTTTTACCCACGATGTACCAATACTTCTGATAAAATAATGCGGGAAAACTATCCACTCTAGGTGCTTTTAACGGGCCTATGTTTTTTACTGCCAAAGTTACCTTTTCCATTTGAAAATCCTTCAACAACGTCATGTTCATGTCTTCTTGAATGCACTTTGTAGTACCTAAAAGCGCCCTCTTATCATTCCATCTATTTGAAGCCATAAACAATTCCTTAAAGTATTTTGTCGCAATCCTTAATTTCCCTTCCTCATCAGTGATCCATTCTCTGTTCGATCCTCTCATTTTTTTCACTTTGTTTCTTCTCTTTCTTTGATTTGCGAAGTTGTGAAAAAAATGTTGTGTTTCGATCACCAAATCTGAGCCAATATGCCCTAGCTTGTTGTTCCCACATTAATTTTTCTTTATCAACTTCCAAATTTAAAGCTAGTTTAACCTCTTCCATCTTTGTGAGCGTCTCATCATTTGGGTCTATAAGATTCAGCTCATCTAATCTCTTATTTAAGAAAACAGATTCCCTTCTTTTAATTGTCGTAAATCGACTCATCTTTTTGCTTACAACATCTCCTAGTTTATGCAGCTTTGTACAAACATCCTCCTCGTTCCCTTCCCAAAATTTTTTATTCGATGTTCACATTCTTCTTCTAGCACCCAACTTGCGTTAAATCTGAAGCTTCCATTCTCACGAGCTCTATTGCATTCTACCCCAAAATTTACCAATATTTGGCAATATCAGATATAGCATGCATTAGATGTCTTAAAGAAAACTTCGAAAAGGCCTCTATCTAATCTTTCACGAACGTTATTTTCTAACAATCTACCTTTCCCATGTGAACCACCTCCCTGTAAACCCTAAATATTAAGGTTACATTTTTCCAAAACCTCACGAAATCTGGCCATGTTTCTCTCACTCTTTAGTTTACCACCCTTTATCTCAAATGAATACATGATTTCATTAAAATCTCTCAAGACCATCCATGACATATCTCGACAATTCCCTAACCTTCGTAGGAGGTTCCAAGATTCCCTTCTATTATGTTCCTCTGAAGCACCACAAAAACCTGTTAATCTCTCTGTTAGCGCTCCGCTTTTTACCATGACAACCACATCAATATGACTGGCTGAATAACTTCGCAACTGTACCTCATGTTCTCTTTTCCATCCAATTGACAATCTACCTTTGGAACCTTACGCACCTACGTCTATTCCATTGGTAAATCCACATCTCCCTTGAACTTTTTCCATTCTTTTGCCGCTTAACTTTGTTTCTATTAGAAACAAAATTTAGGGTTGTACATGCCTCACCTTATTTTAGAGGCGATTAACCACTTGTGGATGCCCCAATCCACGAACGTTCCAACTTAGGATTTTTATTGTGCCGGGTCAGCACATTGATTAGCGGCTACTGATCTCTCTTTAAATTGACTTAAAGCACTCGAGCTATTCCCCTCATACAAATGGTAATTCTTTATTCTTTATCGTATTTTTCCTTCACCATATTTGACTGGTGTATCCTTCATTATGGCCTCCCTTTGTCCCACAGACCATTCTCTTTGAGAAAAATCCTCACCATCTATTCTTCTTCTTCCTCATCCATATAATTCCATTCCAACAGAGCTATTACCCTTCTTGATTCCGCTTGGCAATTCCTCAATTAGCCATATACTTCTGGCAAGCAACTCGTTTCTAGATGGTGCTCTTAATGAGAGGTTCCAAACAAATATAACCTCTTGAATTTCAATTATCTTTCGTACCGGGCAAAAACCCTCTCAATAACCCAATTTTCCACAAAGAAAATAAAATAATGGGAGTCTTTTGTTGGCGCCATTTTTTTTGATGAGAAACGGGGTCAACTTGGGTTTTGAAAAATGAAACGGGAGTCGCCACCAATCCTTTTTTATGAGGTGTGATTGGATCACCTCGAAAAGTGGTTGTTTTTAATAAACGATTTGATTTTATTAAAACAACAAGTTTGGTCCACGAAATTTAAAAAACGGGTTCGGGAGTCGGTTACGCATGAGGAAGGATTAGCACCCTCGATACGCCCAAAATTGGTACCTTAGTTGATTACTTAATGTCTTAATGTCGAAAATTGAGAATTTAAAAGAATTTTAAAAATACGATCTTTTTGTTAAAATGTAAAAAAATTTCAAGAAAAGGAGGATATTTCACGTTATTCGAGAAAAAGAATCATATTCAGTAAGTTAGAATACAATATCTCAAATTCTCGATACGCGAATGAAAAAGTTTATTTAAGAAATTTTAGCCATCTTGGATTTAAAATGAGATCATAACCAGTAAGTTAGGATGCGACCCCTTTTTTAAATTTCGAGATCATTTAAAACTTGATTTTGAAAAGATTCGTGTATTTAGATTCATCGAGAAAATCGAAACCCAGTAAGTTAGGGCACGATTTTCTCGAATCCAAACACGAAATGCCATTTTAAAAAATCGTTACATCAAGTAAGATAAAACACAAAATCATAGTGAAAGCAAATTATATTTTTATGCATGGTAAATAATAAAAGTCAACAAAAATAAAAAATAAACAAACAAGAATAAAGACATTTAAGCAAATAATAACGAACATGTAGATAAATAAATAAATCAACATGAAATGATAATTATAATAATGAATAAAATGGTGATATATATATGTATGTATGTTAGAAGCAAATTATACGGGGTAAAAACATAAAGTTAAATACAAAAAAAGAAGTATATATAATTATAAAATACATGTATATACATAAATAAGGAAATAGAAATGCTCATAAAAATAAAAATAAAATATTCGTATGCACGTGTATTATATTGTTTATGCGTAGGTATAAATATTATGTAGTATACGTATATAAATATATAGATATTAAATAAATAAAAAGCAGGATAGATATAAAATATTGAATATATATAATATAATATTATTATTAGATAAATATTAAAGTTTATAAATATATAGATTCGTAATAATTTTAGACGTATATATTATAGTATATAAGCACATATATATATGAATAATAATAATATAATAATAAATAAATAAATGAGCAAAAGGAAAAAAACATGATTAAAAGAGACTTAAATCGAAATAAAACAAAGTTTCTGGGCCAATTTAAAAATAAAAAAGGGCGGAGGGACCTAATTGCAAGCGCGCGTAAAAGCGAAGGGATCAAATGGGCAAATAACCCAATCGCCTCAAAACGCAGTGCAACAGTGGGCCAGATGGAGATAAAATTAAAATTATAGGGATAGATTAAAAATAAAAGGAAATAGCAAAAAGGACCGAATTGCAATGCGTTTTAAAATTGGAGGGACTGAGCGCGCAAATAGCCCATCCAGCGAAAACACGCGGACCCTCCCCTCGGGTCGGGTCACCGCGCGGGTCAGGTTGGAACGGCGTCGTTTCAACGCCTGGGGCTATGGCGCAAAACGGCGCCGTTTTGAAATGCTTATAAAAATAAAAATTTTTCTTTTTTGCTTCATTTTCTGCCTTTTCCTTAAAAAAAACTGAGTCTCATCCTCTTCCCTCTCTCCCTCACGACTTCTGGCCTTAGACTCGGCCTCCGTCGCACCACCTCCACGGCCGGTGGCCGGAGTTGCGCGGAATGGGCTTTCCAACCCTCCTTTCGGTGTCCTCGAAGGCTAGGCCTTCTCAACCGAGGGACCGAGTATAAAAGGAAGAAACCTTCCTCCCCGTTCGACTCCGGTGACGGCGAAGGAGGGCTCCGACTCTAGCCTCCGAATCCAACAGGTATTTTCTTTTTTAGTTTAGTTTTCGTTAAGAAAGATTGTAGAAAAACAACAAAAATAAAATAAAATAAAAGGAAAATAAAGGAAACAAAATCGTAAGAATAGAAAAAGAGACAGAATCAACCTTTTATTTTGATCTTTTTTATATTCACTGGTGTTGTTCCTCCCCCCATTTATGAAAATACATAGTGTTTGGCTTTTATAGCCGATTACAATATTAAGAAAATGTGGCTGCTGTTGCTTGCTGCTTTGCTCTGCTCTGTTCTTTTTCTTTTGATTACAGGTGCCAGAGGAGTTGGTGGTGGCGTGTGGGCAATGTTTGCAAGGCGGTGGAGCAGGTGGGTGGCGATGCTAGGGACGTGCGGCGCTAGGCTAGGGTTAGGGGGATTAGGTTTCTCTTCTTTTTTTTTTTGATTTGGGCTCCGAATTTGGGCCTCGGATTTGGGTTGTAATTGGGCTTGTGGGTTGGTGCTTGGGCTCTGTTAATTGGGCTGTACAGCTGCCCCTCTTTGCTCGTTGTCGTGTAACGATAACAGAGCAAAGACTAAGAAAGACCAATTTTTGCCCAGTTTTTGCCGAGTATTGACTTCTCTTGACGCTTCTTTTCAAGTAACTTTATTCTAGTCCACTGTGTCTTGTTGCGTCGACCCACTCCACTGTAACTTCCAAAAGACAAAACTTGTAGCTTCAATCCACTCTATTGTAGCTTCAGGGGGTAAGGTCCATCATTTTGACCCGCTCCACTGTAACTTCGGGGAGATCGGACTCATATCCTCAACTTGCCCCACTAGAACTTCAGGGGGATAAGATTCGTGACTTCAACCTGCTTTACTGCAACTTCAGAGAGACAAGATTTGTGACTTCGCTTCCATCTATTCTACTACAACTTTAGGGGAATAAGATTAGACATGATAAGAATCACTATCTTCTGTCCGCTCCGCTACAACTTTAGGGAGACACGCCTTATTGTTTTCAGTCTGTTCCACTGCATCTTCAGGGAAATAAGACTTGATGCGATCTACTCTGCTGTAACCTCAGAGAGATAAGATCCTTTATTTTAATCCGCTCCACTGTAACTTCAGGGAGATAGGATAGTGTTTTCGATCTGCTCCGCTGTAATCTCAGGGAGATAAGATCTCTTATTTTAATCCGCTCCACTATAACTTCAGGGAGATAGGATAGTGTCTTCGATCTGCTCCGCTGTAATCTCAGGGAGATAAGATCTCTGGCTTCAATCTGCTCCACTGTAACCTCAGGGAGATAAGATCTGAAATTCTCCGGTCTACTCCACTGTAACCTCAGGGAGATAAGACCTGTATAATAAACCTAATTATGCCTAATGATTAGGATGACATGATCAAAATGAAACAAATGCTCCTAACTAGACATATGTGAATGGTGTTTGCATGAATGCAGAATTTTATTTTTTCCGAGAATGATCTCGCTTAGGTTATCACTACTCGAAGTTTATCAAGGTTTTGTGACTGATGTGCTACAACGCCTTCTCGCTTGACTGATTTTTCTGAAGAAACATTTAGCCAGACTGTCCCCATTGTAAACCTCAAAGTTATATCCACTGAGACGCCAAAATTTGTACCATCATTCTCTCACAGTAATCTAAGGGTAGAAATATGTGGCTTTTCCTCTGTCCTCTTTTATCACAATTCGGGGATATAGGATCTGAACCGTTTTGGTTTCCTACACCATTCTCAAGGTGTCGTACCAAAGCCTTATGCGCAAGTGAAGGCTCTGTTCTCCGAGGTAACCTCTTCCTATTGCCTGATGATCATTGCTTGCTTGTTCATTTAAGCTTTGTAATTAACACGACAGCTTGTCATTTTGTTCAATCAATGTTTAGACAACAAAATCTGAAAGGATAGTCTTTAACTTAGACTCTTCCTTCTTAGATTTCCAACCTTTAAAATTGGCGTGTTCTAAACATTAGTCCTGTTTCAGGTTCCTATATTATTTAGAACTTTTCAGAGTAATATGCAAAACTTCTTTCCTGAAAGTTTTATTAGTTCGTTAATCAATATTCCTATGCAACATGTTTGCAAAAAGATCATAACAATGGATAAGAATAAAGCTAGTTCTGATCATAACTCGAATAAAACATCAAAGATGGCGAAAGAAAGGTAACAAAGAAGTGGATTGAGAATGTGCGTTTTCACAAAAGGAAAGGAAGAAAGAAAGAAAATAAAAAATGTATTTTCAAGAATACACCTAAGAACTAGGTGCCCCAGTTATCGCCGCTTGAGTTTCTCTGTACAAACTTTCCGAAGACCCTTCTAAGTTTGACATGTGTTCAGGAGATCTGCAATACTCTGTCAATGTTCCAAGACGTTGCATATCCTTTCTTATTGGTAAAGCAAGATCATCATATGCCCCTGATCAAAATTTGATCCGCTCAAGTCCTGATGTTCCAATCCTGCCCAATACTTGAGTCGCCCTTTTCGGGTTTTCGACTCAAGCCCTCTTTGGTCTCAAAGTGCCCTTTACGGGTTTTCACCTTAGCCTCTCCAAAGTTTTTTTTTTTTTAGGAAGCAAAGCGCCCTTTACGGGTTTTCACTTTGGTTCCCCTTTCTTTCATGTGAAGTATTTCTTGACGGAGTCTGCGTTTACCGGATTTGGTAAACTTTTGCCATCCATCTCGCATAGGATCAAAGCTCCACCAGAAAAGGCTTTCTTTACAACATAAGGCCTTCCCAATTTGGCATCCATTTTCCTCTAAATCTTTTTGCATAGGAAGAATCTTTTTTAGTACCAAGTCCCCTTCACGAAATTCTCGGGGGCGAACCTTTTTATTGTAGGCTCGCATCATTCGTTTCTGGTACATTTGCCCATGGTGAATAGCTCTTAGCCTCTTTTCTTCTATTAGGTTCAACTGATCGTACCGAGATTGGATCCAATCGGCTTCATCCAACTGTAGCTCAGATAACACCCGTAGAGAAGGGATTTCAATTTCAATGGGTAATACTGCCTCCATTCCATAAACCAGAGAAAAAGGCGTTGCCCCAGTAGAAGTTCTAACAGATGTTCGATAGGCAAGGAGAGCAAATGATAACTTCTCATGCCAATCCTTGTAGGTTTCAGTCATTTTCCCCACAATCCTTTTAATGTTTTTATTGGCCGCCTCCACTGCACATTCATTTTGGACGATACGGCGATGAGTTATGATGCTTAATTTTAATTTGCTACAAACTTCAGCTATTGTGCTATTATTCAAGTTCATCGCATTGTCGGATATGATCCTCTCAGGCATTCCATATCGACAAATGATCTCCTTCTTCAAGAATTTGCTGACTACTGCTTTCGTGACATTTGCATATGAAGCAGCCTCCACCCATTGGTAAAGTAATCAATTACTACAAGATGAAGCGATGCCCATTAGAAGCCTTGGTGATATTGCCCAATACATCCATACCCCACATGGAAACGGCAAGGAGAGGTCATGACGTGAAGAGGTGAAGGAGGCGCGTGTATTTTGTCTCCGTAAATTTGGCATTTGTGGCACTTCCTGGCATGATCAATACAATCTCCTTCCATGGTGGGCCAATAGTACCCAAATCTCATGATCTGTCTGGCCATCGTGAAACCACTGGCGTGCGTCCCACAAATACCCTCATGGACTTCTTCCAAAATTTCTTGGCTCCCACAGCATCCACACATCTTAACAGTACTTGATCCTTCCTTCTTTATATAACACTTCTCCATCTAAGACATATTCAATGGCTATCTTTCTCAGAGTTCTTTTGTCATTCTCTGTCGCTTGATCAGGGTATTCCCGATTCTTCACTATTGTAAGATACTCCGATACCAGGACAATCATCTTTTCCCTCCTCCTCAATATTGCAGCAATTAGCCGGGGTCTCAGAGATACTCATTGAACAGGCCTCATTGCCTCAAGTCTATTCACCTGAATCATCGAAGCTAGAGTAGCTAATACATCAGCCATTTGGTTTTCCTCCCGTGGGAGGTAATAGAAGGTGATATCGTCAAACTCCTCAGCCAATTCAAGAACTAGTTTTCTATAACCGATTAGCTTAGGATCTCTAGTCTCCCACTCCCCTTTGAGTTGGTATATCACCAACGCTGAATCCCCGTATACTCTCAGTACTTTGATGTTCCGTTCAATGGCTGCACGAATGCCCATAATACATGCTTCATATTCTGCCATGTTATTTGTACAATCGAAGTCCAACTTGCTAGCAACAGGATAATGATCTCTACTTGGGGATACCAAGACTGCCCCAACTCCATTACCCGTAGCATTTGAGGCTCCATCAAAATTTAACTTCCATACGTGATCCATTTGAGGATTTTCTTCAGTATTCGCCACATACATCAAGTCCTCGTTTGGAAAATCGAAATTCAAAGACTCATAGTCCTCCAAGGCTCTACTAGCTAGGAAATCGGCTATTGCACTTCCCTTTATGGCCTTCTGACTGACATATACTATATCAAATTCTGAGAGCAAGATCTGCCATCTAGCCATTCTCCCGTTCAAAGCAGTCGATTCCATCATATATTTTAAAGGATCTAACTTTGAAATCAACCAAGTCGTGTGATACAACATATACTGCCTCAGTCTTCGGGTTGCCCAGATTAGAGCACAACACAACTTCTCAATTGATGAGTACCTCATTTCGCAATCGGTAAATTTCTTACTGAGATAGTATATTGCCCTTTCTTTCTTTCCCGTCTCATCATGTTGGCCAATACGCATCCCATGGAATTCTCCAACACTGTCAGATACAATATCAATGGCCTATCTGGACTTGGAGGTGATAAGACTGGAGTATTAGCCAAGTACTGCTTTATCTTATCGAAAGCCCTCTGACACTCTTCATCCCATTCGCTCGGATTATGTTTCTTTAAGAGCCGGAATACTGGATCACATTTCTCTGTCAGTTGTGAGATGAACCGAGCAATGTAATTCAGCCTCCCTAGGAAACCTCGAACCTCCTTCTGAGTGCGCGGGGGAGGTAAATCTCGTATTGCCTTTACTTTGTCTGGGTCAACCTCGATCCCCTTTTTGCTAACTATGAAGCCTAATAACTTCCCTGATCTGGCTCCGAACGTGCATTTGGCTGGGTTAAGCTTGAGCTGAAATTTCTTTAACCTCAAAAATAACCTTTCAAGACCTGAACATGCTCTTCTTCCGTTCTAGACTTCGCGATCATATCGTCAACATAGACTTCGATCTCCTTGTGCATCATGTCGTGAAATAAAGTCACCATAGCTCTTTGATACGTTGCTCCCGCATTCTTCAATCCGAAGGCATTACCTTGTAATAGAATGTTCCCCATAAGATAATGAATTGGTTTTCCTCATGTCTCCAGGATGCATCTTTATTGATTGTATCCAGAGAAACCGTCCATGAAAGAAAACAATGAATAGCCCGCCGTGTTATCTACCAAGTATCAATGTGAGCAGTGGAAAGTTGTCCTTTGGACTAGCCTTGTTTAATCCCTATAATCCATACACATTCGTACCTTTCCAT